>NC_049913.1:17786623-17949123 GCF_001411555.2 Juglans regia | reverse complement strand
ATATCTCAAATAGTTAAAACATAAATCATGCATACTTAAAACATCCGCACGATTACAGCACGAGTCTCAGAAGACTATAATCCTCGCCACGACGGAAGCCTCGGGCCTTTGCCCAGCCCCTTGTGGAACCATAAGCCACCATGCCCAGCCACACGAAGCCTCTATCCAACGCCTCCCGTAGTCTCCGTTGCAAACCACGGAATTCCCCTGTTTTAGACAACCGAAACAGAGCAGTCATGGCTCAACCAACTCACTGCCCATAAGCCACCACCCCACCTGTTGCCACAGCTACAAGCGACGCCGATGCCCCAGCCACCCGTGATTGGATGCTGCCCTGGTCGACGGCCAACTCCAGACTGTCACACGTCTGGCTGCATCACGGTGAGCCTTCGTTCTCTCTTTCTCCGTCTCTCCCTCACTCTCCGTCTACCTCACCGTGTTACTCTCTCTCTCAATCTCAGTGCTCTGCCGCAGCGTGGACTGCCTTCGACCTCCACCCAGCACTGTCGTTGCGTCGCTCGTTCTCTTCTCGGTGAGTCGTCGACTGTTGCACCGTAAACTCATTCAGTGTTTTCTCAAAGAATTAACGTAAAGTTAGTTATTTCATATTTTGGGATATGAAATTACAGTGTTACCCTTATTATTGGGTGGTTTCAATTTAGTATTATGTTTATATTAAATCTCTTTTTTTTTTTTTACGTGGTCTTTGTAGGAAGTATAAGAATTTTACAGAAAATCACTTAAGTATTTTAACTTATTATTAAGTAAAGCTTTATTTATAGGGTAAACAATATTGGTGTAATGTTATTTTTACACTTTAGATATGATTTAGACTATTTGAAAAATATAGTTATGGTTATTTTTAAAATATTTTGGGATAATTATATTATCCAGTATTAAACTTTATAGTTGGTTTTCAACAATAAATAGGTCTGACTTTTATATGTTTTAGTCATAGTTATTAAATCAATAGTGATGATTTTAGAAGGTAATGATTTGAAATTTTAGGTTTAGAGGATTTTAATAGGTTATTTTAGAAGTGTAGGATTGAATATAGAAATAAGAGATTAATTGAGAATTTACGAGAATTATGCGACTATTTTATAGGTGACGATTAATTATTATTTGACATTTTTGAAGAATTTCGAAAAAGCTAAGATGTTCAGGTAAGCGGGGTTCCTATGCTAGACTTTGCATTAAAATAAAATGAGCTGAGGTTATTTTTGAAAAGTATACATATTTGATTTTGAAAAGAAATTTGAACTACCTCAGTTATTTGTTCTGCATTACTCATGAGATTCTGTTTAAGAAGAAAGTATTTTCTATTATGACTGGTGTATACATGAGCTTATTTTTGACATTCTGTTTCAGAACTTTGAAAAAGAGAGCGAATATGAAATTTGTGCATAAATTATGTTGTGATATGATTTTGTTATGTTCCAAAGATTTTTGTTCAGTACTCTGTTTGGATAAGATGTGATTTCTGAAAACCTTTGGCATGACTCTCTGATTTTGAATTTGATTTTGTTTCCGCTCTGTTCAGTTACGGCCCTGCCACGGGTGATAATAGTGGCATATGGCCCAACCATGGGTTACAATAGTGGATATGGCCCAACCACGGGTTACAATAGTGGATACGACCCAACCACGGGTAATAATAGTGGATACGACCCAAGCACGGGTTATAATAGTAGATACGGCCCAACCACAGGTAATAATAGTGGATACGGCCCTGCCACGGGTTATAGTAGTGGTCTCTGTTTTGAGTGCACACCTTGGTGACAGAGTGATTTATGTTCTGCTTGACTATCCATAGATGCACAACCCTACCACGGGGGTTATACATGGCCTCTGTTCTGATATGATGTTCTGATGATGATCATCATCATTTATGTTATGCCAAAGAATACTTTTGACTGAAATTATTTCTAAATCTTCGCTCTGATATTTTGATAACATGTTTTCCTTCCGCACTCTGAAAATGAAAATGTTTTGTTCTGCATTCTGATTTCTGTAAATGCTCATGTTTACACACTAGTATATGTCCTCTGCTTACTGAGTTGTTGATAACTCTCCCCTTATCTCCATATATTTTTCAGATAATTTTCATGGTTCAGCTGGAGAGCAAGAGTAGAAAGTTTAGAAATGCGTGATGATCGTAGTGGAATAAGTGCCTGAGGGTCATGATTGAGTAATCTTATCTCATGGGGTTACCATGATTCACATGAACCTGAAACTTGACATGAATGTAAACTTGAACATAACATAACATGAAACATGACTTGATGAGAACCAAGGTGGGCCTAGTTTTAAAGATATGTTGCAGGTTTCAGATGAGTCAATTACAAGTTCAAGGGCTTAAATGATGAAGATTTAGTTTTGATTCATTTGATAAGCTATGGAAAGGACAACAACATGACTTAAAGGCTTTGGGCACATGAAGGCTTTCAATTTATTTAATTCATTCAAATGACTTATTTATTAGTTTAGAATAATTGGGTTTATTATGGGAAGGACTTAAGGGGGCCTATGAAAGGGCATGTTGGGACATTTATTATTTTATTAAACTAGGGTTCCAAGAGGTTACTGTAGTGTCACTGTAGCCGAGACACTGGAGCCGCGACACTGTTCACTCAGGGGTGTTTTGGGTAAAAGGGGCATTATTTTAGCTAGGGTTTTAATTAGGTTTTGGTTTAAATACTCTTTGTAGCCTCTTTTCAGAAGTTCTATGAAATTTGATGAATTTATTCATTGTGAGTTGAGTTTTACTCCTCTTGTTCTTAATTGAACTTTTGAACTTATCAAAGGTAAATCACAACCTTTGTGGCGTTCCTCCTTTATAATCTGGGTTCTTGAGAAGGGTTCTTCAATAGGTTTAGATTTTAATATAATCTAGGTTCTTGAAACGAGTTCTCATCGGGTCTAAATTCTCCATCCTTGACTTGATTATGGCTTTCTTAGGGGTTTTCAAATTGATTGTGGGTTCAAGGGATTTCATTCCCGCGGGTTCATATCATTTGGTATTCAGAGCAAGGTTTTCTATCTAGTCTGATTCTATCTTTTAATTTTTGTATCTTTAAATTTAATTCTAGGGCTTCATTGTTCTAGGGTTGCAAAATAAAAAAAAATCAAAACAAAAAGTAGGCTGCCTAAATTCTTAGGTTTTTTGGTTTGGCTGAAATTTGCATCTCCTAGGGTTTCAATGGAGGGTCGTTCCGTTGATTCTCTTCTACTTCATTGTCAATTCTTGTGTGCTTGAATTCAATTGCTTGATTTTCAGAATTGACAGTTGCTGTTTTTTATTTAATTAGTGAGAAGAAGAGAAAAGAAAAGCAAAGACAGGAAAGGAAAAGAAACGAAAATTCAAAAAAAAAAAAAAAGAGAGAGGAGAAAAGGTAGCAGCATATTCAAAGGTTGCTACATAGTTACAAAAAAAGAGAAAGAAAGAAATTTGTTGATTGAACCTTATCATCAAAGGAGTTGCATACATCATTAAAGTTGGTATCTTGTCTTATTGTTACTATTTCATTCGTGTAACTTCCTTGATTCTCGGATCGTTTTTATTCCTTCCATGTTTCTCTTATTCTTGTTTATTGGACCTAATTACTAGTTGGGATAAAACAAGGTTGTCTTGTCTTCATTGAGTTCAATTAGTTCTGAAAGAACTTGAGTGAGAAAACTCTTGAGGTAAAAGGCAAGAGAGTGTGAGACTATTATCGGGAAAAAGTCAATTAAGAGTGAAACACGAGTGGAGTGCCATTATTCAAGTGTAAACACGTAAGGGAGTGTGTAAGGTTTTCTTTTTTATCACTAACATTTTTTTGTGCAGCACCTTATAATGTCTCATCGGAGTAGCGCATCACCAAGGGGGAGAGCTGATAACTCATCCTTTGTGTTGCAAGCCATGCAACAACAGTTTGAGCGGTTAAACTTTGTGTTGGGTGAAGTAAGGGATATGATGGATCATCAAGAAGCAGCGATTAGAAATCTGCAACAAGGTATGTAGTATGATCATTGATTTAAGGAGTTGTATTAATTTGGCTAGCACCACTTTAGTTGAGAAATTGAATTTACGTATCTTGAAACACCCTAGACCATACATGTTGCAGTGGCTGAGTGATTGTGGGGAGGTTAGGGTAAATAAGCAAGTGTTAGTTTCTTTTTCAATTGGGAAATACCAGGATATGGTCCTTTGTGATGTAGTGCCTATGCATGCTGGTCATATTTTGTTGGGGAATCCATGGCAGTATGATAGGAAGGTGATCCATGATGAGTTAAGGAACATGTATAGTTTTGAAAATGATGGAAAAAAATCAAATTTGCTCCTTTAACTCCAACACAGGTTCTTGGGGACCAACTGAAACTGAAAAGTAAGGATGAGAATGAGAAAAAAATAAATATTGAGACCAAAATGGAGAAAGAGAGAAAAATGAGAGAGACAAAAAAAGAGGGTGAGCCTAAGACCTCAAGAAAAAGAGAGAATGAGTTGAAAAATAATTGTGAGGTCGAGGGTACAAAAAAAGATGAAAAAAAAGAGAGTGATAGAAAAAGAAAGAGTGAAAAGGAAAAAGAGTGTGAAAGGGAAAAATAGGGTGAAAAAGAAAAAGAGAGTGGAAAGAAAAGAGAGAGTGAAGAAAGTGAGAGAAAAACAAAGAGAAAAGTGAGTTTTTATGCTAAGGCAAGCTTTTATGCTAACAAATTTAACGACTATTTGCCAAGTGCTGTTGTTTCTTTGTTGCAGGGATATGAGGTCGTGATTCCTAGCGATGTGTTTAGTGGATTGCCACCTATTAGGGAGATAGAGTACTACATTGATCTTGTGCTAGGTGCGACAATTCCTAACCGACCGTTATTTGAAGAACATGAGTCCTTGACACACTGAAAGGGACAAGGTAAGTTCTTGAGTAGAATGCATGCTAAGTGTGATGACTGTATTGAGACTTTTCCTCATGTATTCAAATACACACAAGGTATGGAAAATTTTGTGATTGATGCTTTAGCAGGAAGATATGTCCTTGTTTTCATTTTAGATGCAAAATTGTTGAGACTTGAATATGATAAGGAATTGCATGCTAGTAATGATGACTTTGCTAGTGTGTATGGAACATGTGAGAAATCAACATTTGGTAATTTCTATAAACTAGATTGGTACTTGTTTAAAGAGAAAAGATTTTGTGTGCCTACTAGTTTTATGCGCAAGTTGCTTGTGTGTAATAGACATGGCGGTTTTGGATAACTTTGGTGTAAGCAAGACTTTCAATGTGTTGCATGAACATTTGTGAGACTATCATTTGCCTTTCATTGAGTTTGCATATAATTGGAGTTGTTATTTTGGTATAAAGAAGATTTTAAACAAGTTGCATGAACGTTTGTGGAAGCATCATTTGTCATACATTCACTTGTTGCATGAACGTTTATGGGACTATCATTTGCCTTTCATTGAGTTTGCATATAATTGGAATAGTCATTCTGGTGTCAAGAAAACTTTAGACATTTTGCATGAACATCTATGTTGGTCTAATATGAAGAGAGATATCAATCGTATTTGTGGCAGGTGCATTACATGCAGAAAGGCCAAATTTAAGCTGTTCTTAGTGTGTCATGGGTTGTATACACCCTTACCTGTTCTTAGTGAGTTATGTGTAGGCATATCTATGGACTTTATTTTTGTGACGCCCCCAAATTCCGCTTGGGATCGGACGGACATTTGAAGCGTCGAGACATGCAACACAAGGTTACCTGCCCCCGTTCATGACATATAAGATGCAATATTCCTAACATGCATCTAGCATTATGCAATATTCGCAGCGGATAATTTGTTTCTTCAGCAATACTATGCACCAAACTGAAATATCCCAAATACTTAAAACATACTTCATACATAATGACGTACTAAACAGCTGAGATCACAACACTAGTTCAAAATGGTTGTGATCAAAAGAGTGTTGGAGATTGAACTCCACAAATACAAGTAGTAATGAGGTAACTACTGTACTACCATCTACGTCACAACATTGTTTAGTCGATCATTTCTAGTTGGTCGATTCTCGATTCTCCTTCAGATCCTGTAACAAAATCTACCATTCGGAGGGAATGGTAATTGGGACTACCACATTGAGATTTGATTACAAATCTCAGCAAGTTAACAGGAAACTTCCACACAGGTTAATGATGCATGCATGGCAGTAAAAGCATGAATACAAAATCAAATCATAAGTAATCGTAGCATAACTTGACATACAACATAACATAACTGGCATAACTTAAACTGAAACTGAAGCTTAGCATGAACGTGACTTGAAACATAGCATGAACGTGAACTTGGAATATAACATGGACTTGAAACATAACATGAATGTGAACATGCATAATTTGGACATGAACTTGAGCATGACATAACATAAATGTGAACTTGGAACATAACGTAAACGTGAACATAACATAACATGAACTTGGAACATATTCTTGTCTCATGGGATTACCATGATTGCATGAACGTAAACTTGAACATAACATAACGTGAAACATGACTTGAACTTGGAATCTTATTCAATAGACTTAATCATTAAAGTGACCATATGGGTGCTACACAGGTCCCCTTGAGCCGTGTGTCCCTGCCGATTACCGCATCACATCACAGGTTTCTATACCAGCTGTGAGTGCGTTAATACGTACTCCACAGTTGTTGTGGCCCCACGTATTCTACGTGTCACAATTGCTGTGTCTCACGTAGTGTATGCTCCACAGTTGTTGTGGCCCCATACTTCATGCTCCACAGTTGTTGTGGCCCCATGACTTATCTGTTTGTGCCACACTTGCTGTGACGTAACATAATGTGTGGCACCATCGGCGTTAGTGTCTGGCGCGCTCGGGTGACCAGCTAATTAGGCCCCATTCGCAACCTGTTGACTGTACTTCGTCAACCCAGGGAATTTCACACATATTTAGACACTCCAGCGTGAACAAAGGAGTTCCACTAGGATATTACCCCATCCTAGCGCTTAGGGTCGTGATTCACATGAATGACTTAACTGGCAGACATGACATAACAAACATAACATGACAATCTTGACGTAGCGTAACGTGAAATGAACGTAAGAAGACAAACATGACATACTTTGAAACATAAATGTAACAAACAACATTTCATAACATGGCATACATATAACAGGCAACATTTCGTAACATAGCATACCATGTAACAGACAACATTCCTTAACATGGCGTAACATGTGATAGTGAATATTACGTGACATGAAATACATGTAACAGATAGCATACTTAACTTCACATGACATACTTGTAATGTATAGCAATATGTGACAGAATATCTTGTGTAACAGATGAATAATTCATGACAGAATAAATTCTATGTAACAGATAAATATGTAATGACTTGGCATGGCACATATGATAACATGCATATATACAATTTAGTTCCCTTACTTATCACTCATACACATTAAATTGATAGTAAGTTAAAAGCTAACTTACCTCAATCTTCGCGCTTCGAGACAAAATTCAAATGCGATCATGAGAAACTAAAAGTAGTGATTTCTAAAAATTAGAACTTAATCACTAACAATTAGGAATATGGAAAAAATATCAACTTAGAGTAAAATTACCATTTTACCCTCTACATGTGGGAAAATGACCATTTTACCCCTAACTTAAGGATTTTGCATCCTAACTCCAAAAATCACCAAAATTTACATACCTTATGTAAATTTTGTCCTAAACTCAAATATCAATTCAGAAAAATTTAAAACTAAACACAACCATTAAAACTCTATAGGGCCGAAACTTACAAGGCTATTTCCCTTGATTTTTGTTGTAGTTCTTTCAAATCTCAAAACTCAAGATTAAACCAAAATTTTTCTTCTACTATACTCATAACATATTCCTAAGAATAATCATATTTTTAATCATGAACAAAAGTCATCAAAATCATTAAAACCATACTTGAACTTTTTGGTTTCTCTTCTAAGTTCAAAACAGATTTTTGTTTCTAACTTGTTTTGATCAACCTCTTGATCCATGACTTATAAAGAAGTGATCTTCAAACCAAAACATCACATGGTTCAAAAAGGTTTCCTAAAACAGATCCAAGCTTCAAACTCAAGATCACATGGGTAAACATCAACCAAAATATAAATTTAGCCAAAAACATCATCACTTCGGCCTAACCGAATATCTCCTTGCATAAAATTTCATATCTTCGAAACTAACATCAAATATCTTCAAAATAACATTCTAACATGTATATAAGAGGTTTAGGATCTTCCAATAAAAATATCAAAGCCATTGGAATAAGATTAAACCATAAAAGATTTAAACTTTCTCAAAACAGAAACTGTTTTTCCTCTTCCAGTTTCTAAGTTTTTAGATCTAAGAAAATATTTCACCAAAACATTTAATCATGCAACAAATCCTCAACAAATAATCATATACACATGTTAACAGTACTCCATAAAAATTTCGGACCAAGATCTATTCATTAGCTTGGTCAAAAACTCCAAAATATAACACACTCTCCAGTTTATCATCCAGAATGACCTTTCTGGAGTCTAAACAACTTTTGGCTGATCAAATGATCTTCAAATGGAACGAATAAGGTATCCACATAAACTAGACTCCAAAAGAAAGAAATTTCATGAAGGAAACTTTGCGATAAAACACTTACAAAAGCTTCGAAACAGGAGTTCAAAAGAGGTACGAAAAACTGTCCGAGAGTGTCTTTTGTGTTCTATGAAGGAAAAGTGTAAAAGAGAGCTGCTTTTCATGGGAAGTGGACTGGAGAGCTTCTTACACAAGCTATGTAAAGTGATAGGACTGAAGGAATGGTTGATTGTTGGCCTTTTCTTCTCATAAAAATCAGACCAAGATCTTTTCTCAAGGTGGAGTGTGCGAGTGAAAGAGTGAGGTGGCCCTTTACCTTTGTCTTTCAAGAACCTTCTAGGCCCTTCTTGTAAAGATCTGGCCAGCCAAGTGGGGGTACAAAACTTAGCCATGAAGCAATCCTATGGTGACCAAATTCGTGGGCCTTAATGGGCCTAAACCGAATGGGCCTAAAATTTGGGGTTTAAAGAGGGTTTGGGTTGCTATCAAGCCCAATCCAATATCACTTGGCCCAATCAATTTTTCAAGGTTAACAAGGTTGGATAATGATGTTCTAACACAAATTTGAAGGATTAATAGCATGTAGAAGTGATTTAATCAAGTGATTAAACACAATGCTAGAAATCGGATTAGAAAATGTTTAGAGGCCAACTTTAGGGTTTTGGGGAAACCGTTTAGGGTTTCGATTTCAACAAAGCTTTTGGGCTTTCAATTGGATTCCCACCATTTAGGGTTTCACTAGGATTGAAAACCTCTTTGGTCTGGCACAATTTGGTTGAGCAGATGAAACAAGGTTTTGCTTAAGTGACATGATCTCACACCTTGATTCCTTCAAATCCAACAAACGTTCCTCATGGTGCCAAGTGTCTAAAATTATTCACTAAGTGTGGCTAAGATCTTGCCAAGTGTCCAAATAAAACTTCTCGAATCTAATTTGGACATTCCACACTGTGATTTTGAAACACTGCAATTGGTGCGCTTACCAAGGTTACTATTCACTCCGAAAAAGTGAATCATAAACTTAACACTAAAAAGTGAATCATAAACTTAACTAAAAATTCCTAAATATTCATATTAACCTACAGTGAAAATATTATACCGAAATTCAACCTCGAAGTGCCCCTAAAAATAATTTCACAATTCTCAACAGACGTTTCGTCCGGAATTATGAAAATAGGATATTGTGCCATAAAATCCTAAATAATCCACCGAGTCTAATGGCGTAGACCATAATGCATTCTGACACTTCTAACCACCTCAAATAAATAAAACTCATATTTCTAGCAGCATAGTGAGTGATAACACTGACTATGTTGACAGACTAAAACCTATGCAATAGGTCGATTCGTAAAACCTTATGGGGTTTTCACGAGAGTCCTAAAGTCAAAAGAAATTCCGCCAATGAATTTCTAGCGGGCTGTTACATCCTCCCCTCCTAAAAAAAAGATTTCGTCCTCGAAATCGACGTAAGTACAAACATAAAATACGCTCAAAAGGAAAAGTTGCTTACCAACGTATTGCCCATCACTGGATGCCTCATCACGCCCAAGGGGCAGGTCTCGTTCTTCTTTAGGTATCGCCTTCTTCTCGTAGTCAACACTATTCTAATCTATAACCATCACATGGTTATACAAAATAACTATCACTATAACATTAGGGTATAACAATCCCAAATGTTACTGCCTAAACTTAATGACTTCTAGGCTGACCTTTTAGGATACTGAATCCTTGCTTAAAAGAAATCTCTATTCAAAGAATTATCCACAATGTGTATATATATCTTCCATTCTTAACTCTCTTTCTCTCAAATCATATCAATTTGTACTGGAATATTTCCACCAGGTAGGTCAAGTCGTACCAGCATACACTCTAAATCTAAAACTTCAAGTATTCTTGCAGTTCATTTTGGAAGAATTTAATCCATACACAACTGAATTCTCATTCTCTATTTCCTCAAGGAATTATATCTGCCTAGGACTAGCTTACTCCTTCATAATCACCACGAATCGTTCCTCCTCCTAGGTGGTACCTTGATAAACGATCAGCTATTCACCTCAACTCAAGAGTTTCTCTCTTATGATTAACATAGCTCTTCTATCCATCATGAGCTGCCTCTTATTCTGACTCTAATCCAAAGAATTTGATCCTACTGTTCACGTAAATCCTTAAGACAAGATTTTACTCCCCATATAAATGTCTCCAATATAAGGGCAATCTAGGTTTCCACAAACACGGTGCTTTGCCAAAAACCATTTATTCGCGATTGGACAAAACTATTATCATAAGTGAATCCTACTAAAGCCAAAGCTTCTCCCACACACTGTACTCTTCCGAACACAAATTTCATTGTAACCTTCGAATCAAAACAAACTCCAAATACTTGGGATACTAATTCATCAACCTTGAATATCCTTCCTCGTACTACTAAAAGGTATTCCATATCTACACTGGTATGAATAGAAATACTCTTAATAAGAAATGTTACTCTTATCACCTAGTAACAATTCAGAGTACGAACTAAACTCTCGTGCAATACCACAATCACTAAAAATAGGGCCTCGCTTGAATCAAACTGTGTACAAGTTATAAACCTCAATGATTTAACTTACCCAAAGTATCAATAATGCAATAGTACCATCAATTGCAATCTAATCAACCTTAAATAAGCTTAACAATACAGAGGTATTAGAAAAATACCAGTGACGGCGCCAACTCCTTTAGTTCCTGGGGCGTCAGCATCTGCGTCCCTAGAAGTACTTGCATACACTTAAGCTAGTACTGGAGGTCGTGGCTTTGGTTTGGAATCTCCAATGGGAACAGTTCCATTTCTCTGGCCTCTTTTAGGACAATTTCTGATCAAGTGGTCAGGTTGGCCACATTTGAAACAGAGTCCTAAGGTAAGTTTGCACTTGCCTCCATGGTTCTGTCCTGACATCCCACATATTGGGTACGTGGTCAGTATTGAGCTTCCAGTCTCAATGCCTTCTCCCTTATCTGGTCCAGTAGACATCTTCTTCATTTCTAGATTTTCTTCACTAGCATACAATGAAGTTCTCTTTCATTCGGTATTGATTTGGATCGCTAGACCTCTCTGCACAGCCTCTGTTATCGCGGCCACGTTTACTAACTCTTGGTAATTCTTTATTCTTAGGCAAGCTACATGGCTACGGATCCATGGCTGAAGTCTAGCTTGAAACTTTCGTGCCTGCATCCTTTGAGTAGAAAACAAGTGTGGTGCAAACCTTCCTAACACCATAAACTTAGCGGCGTACTACTCTACGGTCCAACTGCCTTGAGTTAAAGTCTCGAACTGCTGCGCCTTCAGCTGTTTGATAGAATCTGGGAAGAATCCATTGTCAACTCTTCCTTAAATCTCTCCCAAGACAAAGCATCCAACTTCCTAGTTCCCTAACTAGAAGCTGCCTTTGTGTATCCCACCATATTCTAACTTCTCCTTAGAATAGGTATACAACATATAGAACCTTCTGGTCCTCAGTACATCCACAGATCTCGTCTGTCCTTTTGAGATCCATAATCCATTTCTCGGCTTTTAGTGGCTCTTCATTACCAGAAAAGTTTGGATAATGATGGATCAAGAACTTCTCACACAAACAATCCCTGACTTCGGGTCTGGGTACATGTGGTTGCTGATGTTGCTGTTGTCTAAGCATGTCAGTCAGCAAACGTACGGCTTCAGCTAATCCTCCATCCATCGGGGGATTCTGATTATCCTAATTTGTAACTCCCTCAGGGTTTTGAGGTATCCTACCTCGAGTCATGTCACTTCCTAAATCACACGAGTACATGTGTTACAGCCACATACTATCTCTTATACTTCAAGAAATTCAAGCCTAGTAAAGACTAAAATTTCAAGCCTAATATTTGGTGCATTTCCTAAGAACATGTGGATTTAAACCCAGAGACGTATTGCTCTGATACCACCCTGTGACGCCCCCAAATTCCGCTTGGGATCGGACGGACATTTGAAGCGTCGAGACATGCAACACAAGGTTACCTGCCCCCGTTCATGACATATAAGATGCAATATTCCTAACATGCATCTAGCATTATGCAATATTCGCAGCGGATAATTTTTCTTTTTAGCAATACTATGCACCAAACCGAAATATCCCAAATACTTAAAACATACTTCATACATAATGACATACTAAACAACTGAGATCACAATAATAGTCCATATGGTTGTGATCAAAAGAGTGCTGGAGATTGAACTCCACAAATATAAGTAGTAATCTGAGGTAACTGATGTACTACCATCTACGTCACACCATCGCTTAGTCAACCGTTTCCAGTTGGTCGATTCCCAGTTCTCCTTCAGATCCTGTAGCAAAATCTACCATTCGGGGGGAATGGTAGTTGGGACTACCACAGTGAGATTTGATTACAAATCTCAGCAAGTTAACAGGAAACTTCCACACAGGTTAATGATGCATGCATGGCAGTAAAAGCATGAATGCAAAATCAAATCATAAGTAATCATGGCATAACTTGACATACAACATAACATAACTGGCATAACTTAAACTGAAACTGAAGCTTAGCATGAACGTGACTTGAAACATAACATGGACTTGAAACATAGCATAAACATGAACATGCATAATTTGAACTTGAACTTGAGCATGACATAACATAAATGTGAACTTGGAACATAACGTAAACGTGAACATAACATAACATGAACTTGGAACATAACGTGAACGTGAATATAACATAACATGAACTTGAAACATATTCTTGTCTCATGGGATTACCATGATTGCGTGAACGTAAACTTGAACGTAACATAACGTGAAACATGACTTGAACTTGGAATCTTATTCAATAGTCTTAATCATTAACATGACCATATGGGTGCTACACAGGTCCCCTTGAGCCGTGTGTCCCTGCCGATTACCGCATCACATCACAGGTTTCTATACCAGCTGTGAGTGCGTTAATACGTACTCCACAGTTGTTGTGGCCCCACGTATTCTACGTGTCACAATTGCTGTGTCTCACGTAGTGTATGCTCCACAGTTGTTGTGGCCCCATACTTCATGCTCCACAGTTGTTGTGGCCCCATGACTTATTTGTTTGTGCCACACTTGCTGTGGACACACGTAACATAATGTGTGGCACCATCGGCGTTAGTGCCTGGCGCGCTCCGGTGACCAGCTAATTAGGCCCCATTCGCAACCTGTTGACTGTACTTCGTCAACCCAGGGAATTTCACACCTATTTAGACACTCCAGCGTGAACAAAGGAGTTCCACTAGGATATTACCCCATCCTAGCGCTTAGGGTCGTGATTGACATGAATGACTTAACTGGCAGACATGACATTTCGTAACGTGACGTAACATGAACGTGACATAAAAGACAGAAATCTTGACGTAACATAACGTGACATGAACGTAGGACGACAGACATGACATACTTCGAGACATAAATGTAACAGAGAACATTTCATAACATGTCATACATGTAACATACAACATTTCGTAACATGGCATACCATATAACAGACAACATTTCTTAACATGGCGTAACATGTGACAATGAATATTACATGACAAGAAATACATGTAACAGATGGCATACTTAACTTAACATGACATACTTGCAGTGTATAGCATGTATAGCAATACGTGACAGAATATCTTGTGTAAGAGATGAATAATTCATGACAGAATAAATTCTGTGTAATAGCTAAATATGAAATGACTTGGCATGGCACATATGATAACATGCATACATACAATTTAGTTCCCTTACTTATCACACATACACATTAAATTGATAGTAAGTTAAAAGCTAACTTACCTCGATCTTCGCGCTTCGAGACAAAACTCAAGTGCGATCACGGGAAACTGAAAGTAGTGATTTCTAAAAATTAGAACTTAATCACTGACAATTAGGAATATGGAAGAAATATCAACTTAGAGTAAAATTACCATTTTACCCTCTACATGTGGGAAAATGACCATTTTACCCCTAACATAAGGATTTTGCATCCTAACTCCATAAATCACCAAAATTTACATACCTTATGTAAATTTTGTCCTAAGCTCAAAAATCAATTCAGAAAAATTTAAAACTAAACACAATCATCAAAACTCTATATGGCCGATTACAAGGCTATTTCCTTTGCTTTTTGTTGTAATTCTTTCAAATCTCGAAACTCATGATTAAACCAAAATTTTTCTTCTACCACACTCATAACATATTCTTAAGAACAATCATGTTTTGAATCATGAACAAAAGTCATCAAAATCACTAAAACCATACTTGAAACTTTTTGGTTTCTCTTCAAAGTTCAAAACAGAATTTTGTTTCTAACTTGTTTTGATCAACCTCTTGATCCATGACTTATAAAGAAGTGATCTTCAAACCAAAACATCACATGGTTCAAAAAGGTGTCCTAAAACAGATCCAAGCTTCAAACTCAAGATCACATGGGTAAACATCAACCAAAACATAAATTTAGCCAAGAACATCATCACTTTGGCCTAACCGAATATCTCCTTGCATAAAATTTCATATGTTCGAAACTAACTTCAAATATCTTCAAAATAACATTCTAACATGTATATAAGATGCTTAGGATCTCCAATAAAAATATCAAAGCCATTGGAATAAGATTAAACCATAAAAGATTTAAACTTTCTCAAAACAGAAACTGTTTTTCCTCTTCCAGTTTCTAAGTTTCTAGACCTAAGAAAATATTTCACCAAAACTTTTAATCATGCAACAAATCCTCAACCAATAATCATATACACATGTTAACAGTACTCCATAAAAATTTCGGACCAAGATCTATTCATTAGCTTGGTCAAAAACTCCAAAATATAACACACTCTCCAGTTTATCGCCCAGAATGACCTTTCCGGGGTCTAAACAACTTTTGACCAATCAAATGATCTCCAAATGGAACGAATAAGTTATCCACGTAAACTAGACTCCAAAAGAAAGAACTTTCATGAAGGAATCTTGGCGAGAAAACACTTACAAAATCTTCGAAATAGGCGTTCAAAAGAGGTATGAAAAACTGTCCGAGAGTGTCTTTTGTGTTCTATGAAGGAAAAGTGTAAAGGAGAGCTGCTTTTCGTGGGAAGTGGACTGAAGAGCTTCTTACACAAGCTATGTAAAGTGATAGGACTGAATGAATGGTTGAGTGTTGGCCTTTTCTTCTCATAAAAATCAGACCAAGATCTTTTCTCAAGGTGGAGTGTGAGAGTGAAAGAGTGAGGTGGCCCTTTTGCTTTGTCTTTCTAGAACCTTCTAGGACCTTCTTGTACAGATCTGGCCAGCCAAGTGGGGGTACAAAACTTAGCCATGAAGCAATCCTATGGTGACCAAATTCGTGGGCCTTAAAGGGCCTAAACCGAATGGGCCTAAAATTTGGGGTTTAAAGAGGGTTTGGGTTGCTATCAAGCCCAAATCCAATATCACTTGGTCCAATCAATTTTTCAAGGTTAACAAGGTTGGATAATGATGTTCTAACACAAATTTGAAGGATTAATAGCATGTGGAAGTGATTTAATCAAGTGATTAAACACAATGCTAGAAATCGGATTAGAAAGGGTTTAGAGGCCAACTTTAGGGTTTTGGGGAAACCGTTTAGGGTTTCGATTTCAACAAAGCTTTTGGGCTTTCAATTGGATTCCCACCATTTAGGGTTTCACTAGGATTGAAAACCTCTTTGGTCTGGCACAATTTGGTTGAGCAGATGAAACAAGGTTTTGCTTAAGTGGCATGATCTCACACCTTGATTCCTTCAAATCCAACAAACATTCCTCATGGTGCCAAGTGTCTAATATTATTCACTAAGTGTGGCTAAGATCTTGCCAAGTGTCCAAATAAAACTTCTCTAATCCAATTTGGACATTCCACACTGTGATTTCGAAACACTGCAATTGGTGCGCTTACCGAGGTTACTATTCACTTCGAAAAAGTGAATCATAAACTTAGTACTAAAAATTCCTAAATATTCATATTAACCTACAGTGAAAATATTATATCGAAATTCAACCTCGATGTGCCCCTAAAAATAATTTCACAATTCTCAACAGACGTTTCGTCCGGAATTATGAAAATAGGATATTGTGCCATAAAATCCTAAATAATCCACCGAGTCTAATGGCGTAGACCATAATGCATTCTGACACTTCTAACCACCTCAAATAAATAAAACTCATATTTCTAGCAGCATAGTGAGTGATAACACTGACTATGTTGACAGACTAAAACCTATGCAATAGGTCGATTCGTAAAAACTTATGGGGTTTTCACGAGAGTCCTAAAGTCAAAAGAAATTCCGCCAATGAATTTCTAGCGGGCTGTTACACTATCTCCCTATTCAACCCCCTCAGAAATCTTTTCATTATGGCCTCCCGATCCTCCACTACATTAGCCCGAATCATAGCCACCTCCATCTCCTTATGGTAGTCCTCTACACTCCTAGACCCCTGTATAAGATTTTGTAATTTTTTGTAGAGGTCTCTATAGTAGTGGCTAGGTACAAATCTCCGCCTCATGATAGCTTTCAACTCTCTCCATGTTTCTACAGGCCTCTCAAAATTCCTCCTCCTATTGGATACTAATTGATCCCACCAAATAATCGCATAATCAGTGAACTCAATTACAGCCAACTTCATCTTTTTCTGCTCAGAGTAATTATGACAATCAAACACCAACTCTATTCTTTTCTCCCACTCTAAATAAACTTCAGGGTCAGTTCTACCTTGGAATGATGGTATTTTCATTTTGATGCTTCCAAGGTTCTTATCTACTCTATCTCGACCCCCTGAGTTTGCCCTAAGGCCTCTTCCATGCCTAACTCTTCTATGTCTACCCAATCCAACTTCAGATGTTAGCACTTCCTCATACTCTCCATTCTCATACCCATTCTTAATATTAGGCTCATGTCGCCTCCTATCTTTCTCTGCTTGCAGATTTCTAACCATTGCTTCTTGATTATCCATGCTATTCCTCACTTCACCTAACACCAAGTTCAACCGCTCAAACTCATGTTGCATGGTATGCAACACAAAGGATGAGTTATCTACTCGCCCCCTTGGTGATGAGCTACTCCGATGAGACATTACAAGGTGCTGCAAAGAAGAATGTTAGTGGTAAAAAAGAAAACCTCACACACTCCCTTACGTGTTTCAACTCGAATAATGACACTCTACTCGTGTTTCACTCTTAATGGCTTTTTCCCGATAATAGTCTCACACTCTCTTGCCTTTTACCTCAATAGTTTTTCCACTCAAGTTCTTTCAGAACTAAATGAACTCAATCAAGACAAGGCAACCTTGTTTTATCCCAACTAGTAATTAGATTCAGGAAACAAGAACAAGAGAAACATGAAGGAATAAAAATGACACGAGAATCAATGAAGTTATACGAATGAAAGAGTAGCAATAAGACAAGATACCAACTTGAGTGATGTATGCAGCAGCCCCTTTGATGATAAGGTTCAATCAACAAATTTCTTTCTTTCTCATTGTTGTAACTATGTAGCAACTTTGAATATGCTACCTTCTCTTCTCTTCAACTTCTTCTTTTTTTTTTTTGGAATTTTCTTTTCTTTTCTTTTCTTTTCCTTTCTTTTCTTTTCTTTTCTTTTCTTTCCTTTCTTTTCTTTTCTCTAATTCATCCACAAACAGCAATATTCAATTGTGAAAACCAACCAATTGAATTCAAACACACAAGCATGGACAATGAAGTAGAAGAGAATCAATGGAACGACACTCCAAGCAATTGACAAACTTAGAGATGCAGGAAACCCTAGAATTTTGAAACCCTAGGTGATGCAAATTTCAGCCAAACCCAAAACCCTAAGAATTTTGGCAGCCTACTTTTTGTTTCTATTTTTTTTTTTTTAGCAACTCTAGAACAATGAAGCCCTAGAATTAAATTCAAGGATGCTAGAATTAAAAGATAGAATCAGACCTGATTGGAAACCTTGCTCTGATACCAAATGATATGAACCCGCGGGAATGAAATCCCTTGAACCCACAGTCAATTTGAAAACTTCCCAAGAAAGCCAAAATCAAGTCAAGGATGGAGAATCTAGACCCGATGAGAACTCGTTTCAAGAACCTAGATTATATTAAAATCTAGACCCGTTGAAGAACCCGTCTCAAGAACCCAGATTACAAAGGAAGAACGCCACAAAGGTTGTGATTTACCTTTGATAAGTTCAAAAGTTCAATTAAGAACAAGAGGAGTAAAACTCAACTCACAATGAATAAATTCATCAAATTTCATAAACTTCATAATCTGATTAAAATGAGGCTACATAGAGTATTTAAAGGAAAACCTAATGAAACCCTAGCCAAAATAAACCCCCATCTTCCAAAAGTACCCCTGGATGAACAGTGCCGCGGCTACAGTGCCGAGCTACAGTAACTCGGCTACAGTAACCCTAACCCTAGTTCAATAAAATAATAACTTTCCCAACATGCCCTTGCATAAGCTCCCTTAAGTGCTTCCCATAATAAACTCAATTATTCTAAACAAATAAAATAAGTACTTTAAATGAATTAAATAAGTTGAAACCCTTCAAGAGCCCAAAGCCTTTAAGTCTTCTTGTTGCCATCTTCCATAGCTGATCAAATGAATCAAAATTGGATATTCATCCTTCAAGCCTCATCTTGAATGTTGAGCTCTTGCTAAACTCGTCCCAAGTGGATTGCATCAATCCTTGCATTGTCTCCGTGATCTTTAAGACTAGGCCCATCATGGTTCCCATCAATCCACTTACCTCTCAGCAATGGTTTATGTAGATTCACAGCAACCCTCACTCGCATGCATCTTCCACATGCACGTCCAACTGCTTCAGTATCTACCCTAATAACATGTCTGATGGAAGCTGCAAACTGTTCCCCGAAATCTTCTGTCATGGTGGCTAGGGGAAGATTGTGGAGCTGAACCCAGTACGATTCAAAATCAAAATGTACTGCGTTAATGGAAGTTGTTTCGTCCACTTCTAGCAGCGTTAGAAGGTGTCTATTGAAAAACCAGGGACGGCCACTTAGAACCTTCTATTTATCTACCAAATTCTGAAACTCAATCAGAAAACACTGTTCTCCCAGTTCCTTAAATCTAACCCACCCTTCCAACCGCCAAATTTGTGACATTGTGGTCCTGAAAGCTTCACTGTTAATGCCCTTCTCAGACAACGACCTCCCAACAATGCAGTGTTCTCCCCTTCTATCCTTCTCCTTTGATGACTCTTGTTTGACATGGAACAACAGACATTCTTCTTGTGATAGATGTAATCTCTCCCAGCGTTTTGCCAAATCCTCTGCCTCCATTAGAACCTAGCACCAAAATGATAACAAAAATAAGCTCACATGATGTGAGACGTAACCCTTTGAGTACAAAGGCACTGGAACCTCACACTTCCTCTAAGGAAAGGAAGGCACTTGTAATATCCATCGGATGGGTCTTTTGATTTTTCACTAATTTGTACCTAATTGTTCCTAATGTTTGCGTACTTGTAAAAAATGAAGCAAAAGTAAGTTTATATTATCAACTTAGTATAAATGTTCATGTTTATATATATATATATATATATATATCAAAACTAAGTTTATATTAATAATTTAATATTAATGTTCATGTTTAAAATTCAAATTTATATGTTATATCAAATGTTATATTAAAAATTATTTTATGTTATATCAAATGTTATGTTAAAATTTTATAAGATTAGTTTTATATTATATCAAATGTTATTATTATTTTATGTTATAAGATTAGTAGATATAAATAATAAGATTAAAATTTTATGTTATATTAATTATCATTTTAGCATATAATATAATATAAAAAATATTTATATATAATATAAAAATTAATATATATATATATATATATATATATATATATATACTGGTTCCATGGTTGGTACTGAACCGGTTTCGGTTGTTAAGAACCGATACTAGATTGGTTTTCTTACACCCTTAGATATGATAGAAAAATAGAAATAGGATTGAAAAATGAAGGTAGGATAGAAAAATGGACATATGATGAAAAACTGAATATAAGAGGGAAAAATATATAGATAAGATGAAAAAATCGAGATAGAAAAGAAAAATGCAGATATGACGGAAATATGAATATAAATGGAAAGTTATAGATAAGACGAGAAAAATAAAGATAAGATATAGAAATATAGATAAGATGAAAAAATGGAGATAAGATTTTGAATTCTAACACCAAAATTTACTAAAATTTACATTTCTCATGTAAATTTTGTCCTAAGTTCAATTATCTAATTAGAAGAAATTAAAACATATCACAACTATATCAAACATACTAAGGCTGAATCACTTAGAGCATTGGCAATGGTCTAGACCATTGCCAAGTCTAAAGTTTGGCTAGAATCTTAACTTTTGGTTATAGTATCAACTTTTGACTAGGTGAGTTTACATTAGACTAGTCATCATAAAGTTAAAATAATAATATAATATTATATATTTTAATAATATTTGACAATTGTTTTTTATATTATGCAAATACATTTATATATTTTAATAATATTTGACAAAAAAAAAAATTATGCAACAATTCTTCAAACCAATAAACTAATTTTTGCCAACCCTTTCTTCTTTACAAAAACCTTTTGCCGAACTTTACAAAATGATTTAGCAGCACAAGCTATTAACATCCTGTTTTATGCAATACTCTTATATTACAATCAACATAAGCCGAGAAAAAAAAAAACATAAGCTGAAAAATGAGAAAGGAATTACAACATGAAGGTTGCTTGACATCATCTTTCAATACAACTTATAATTATCTCTGTCCATGCTTATGCTGTCTTATCATCAACTAATTCTACTATTTCTTCTCGCCGGCACTTGACAATACTTAGTTGGCCACAATCCTTGTTAGCTGTAGTGGCTGCTTTGACCTCATTGTAGTGATTAATAAACTTGCTCAGCTCCTGTTTCGATCAAGTTGAATAAGAGAACATGTTGATGAATCTAAATAAATAAATTCTGATGGAGTGAGGAAACATAAGAAGAAAACTGGAATAGAGTTTTCTAAAGGCTCCCCTAAGGGCAAAATTAGTAATAATAGATTTCTAAAGGCTCATCTGAAAGGAATAGATCATGAGATCCACTCCTCTGTTCCATTCCCTCCAAAGCATTGTGATCCAATTCCAAAGTGGGTGGAGGATGAATGCAAAAAGCATTTTTAGAAACCACTTTACTGAGATCTGCCTGCAAAAGGTAGTTTATAGCAAAAAGCAAAATTAATTTACATGTGGTCAATGGCACACTTTAATAGTTGATTAATAAAAATGTACTTCATAGAAGGTGCCTCACAATTCCACAACTAATTACTTCTTACTTCTTAAAGTTAATTCTGGAAAGCATAAAAGAAAGCAAAAATGCTAAGGATGATATTATAAAGTCATACTTTTGGTTAGAGCTAATGTGTATATATATCAGTCATACTTCTGGTAGATATCCTCCAAAAGCTTTCATCAAAAGCAATCCTAAGACAATGACACAACAATATAATTTGTCAATATGCTCATAATCAAAAATAAAAAGGAAGTATGAGAGACATTAATACAATTGAAACTGAATTTGAACTACTATAAATAGATTCTTATGTCCACCCTAATTTCATACTGTTAAAGATAAACCTTTTTTTTTTATAAGTACTGTTAAAGATAAACCTGTTTTACTGAGATGTCAAAATACTACCCTGGCATCATTTCTAACAATCAGAGAGCATAATCTTGATGGGCAATGTTTCTCTTCATCTTGAATTTGTCATTCTCTAATTTCTGTAGTATCTTATATAAACTACAACTCATTCTCATTCTCATTTAAAACTATAATCTTGTATAACTGCATGACAAAACCCAGCAGTTCTATAGCTCTCCACGTAGATCATATCCCTTAGCATTATACAATTTACTAATAATAATGGCAAAACAAGCAGAACAAGTCCAAAATCCACATAACAAGACCGGGAGCAGTTCTTTGGATTTCATTACTATCTTAAGATGCTTTTCAACATCTAAGTCAGAACATTGGTATTGATACAACATTATAATTGTTCTTATATTAAAGCATTAGGAACCATGTTCCTATTGAAGTGACAGGAGATTGGGAGAACTAGTGGAAATGGCGTATTCAATGAAGATGTACAAGTTAGCACTCCTTTTCTCCAATCTTCCCCCCCACTTCTTGCTGCTCTTGCAGCCTCAGCTGAATGAAAATTCATCTATCCTTAGGATGGATAAACATAAGTCGGTCATTGACAAAACATTCATAGACAAATCACCAAAAACAAATCATTTCATTGACAAAACACCGAAAGCAACACAAATCGTCGTGATAACCAAAGTTTCCCTAAAAAAAACCAAAGAAACCGAGATCATTGCTCCAGTTAAAAAACATCACAAGTAGATCAAACATCAACTCAAAGCAAGCCCTTCCACTTACAAAAAAGTTCCAAAATTTACCAACAAGATAACAAAAGACCAAGAAATCAGAACACTCACCGAGACTAGAGATTTTCCAATTGGCAATCGGGCTCGACACAAATGGGCAAGAGTCCGTGGATGTAGCCTCAGCATTATCTGGCGACTTCTGGTGTTCGTCCATGAACTTCTGGCTCATCAAATAGCAAAGCTCAAGAGAGCTCAGGAATCTCATTATAACTGAACTCAAAGCCAAGACCCAAGCACCCTTTAAGCTCATCGAGATCCTCATCCGTCAAGCTTTTGGTAGGGAGAGAAGAGCAAGGAAGAGGGACTTACCGTTTGGCCTGGAAGATGACGAGGAAGTAGACAACCAAAGGAGAGAAGAGGGACGAATGAGGAAGAGAAGTGGCCTTGCGGGGTCTAAAGAGAGAGAAAAGAACGAGGGAAAGAGAGAGGGGAGGTTGATGAAAATCATAAAATATTCTGATGGCCTGTGAACAGTAACTCGCCAATGTTGGCGAGACTCCTTAATTTACTGTAGCTCAAGTCTTGAGTTTTAGACTTTTAGCTAGTCCAATGTAGAAGTTTTTTCTCCCATATAGCTAAATTATGGATTTGCATTGGTATTTGGCTAGGCCATTACCAATGCTCTCAAAGGCTAAATCGGTTGCAATTCTATCAAACCTAATTTCTAATGCTTAAACCGAATTATTGTAACATAGAAAATCGTATCCTATGTTCAAATAGCATACAAGATCAACCAAAAAAATTTCTCTTCCCAAAATAAAAATAAAAATAAAAACTTTTTAACTAAAAAACACAGCTCTTGATTCTTAAGGTTTTTCTCTTTTTAAAACAACTCCAAGAATTCCAAAAGTTCAAAAACATACTTCCAATATATTCATAACATGCTCCTAAGAAATATCATGTTTTGAATCATCAAGCAAAAACTACAAAAATTACAAAGATCCATCACAAAGCTTTCGACCTTAATACTTTCACCAAAATCGATTCCTTTATGATTTGGTTTTGATCAAACCCTTTAATCTGAAACATAGAATGAAATAACTCACAAATCAACAACATAAGATGGTTAAAAATCATGTACTAGAATAGATCCAATCATTAAACTCAAGATCACATGACCATATTTGCATTAAAACATCAATCTAACCGAAAACTTCAAATACATGACTTAACTGAACCTCTTTATGTATAAAAAAAATCATATCTTTGAGGCCAACATAAAAGAACCCTTAAAACAACATTCTAACATGTAAAACAAAGTTTTAGGATCATCATTAAATATATCAAAGCCATTGGATCATGTTTTCTCATCAAAAGATTCAACCTTACACAAAATAGACTCTGTTTTACTCCTTCCAGTTTTCAATTTTTTTTTAATCTATGCCATGATAAAAAATGAAGATAGGATGGAAATATATATATATATATATATATATATATTTATATAAGAAGGTAAAATAGAGTAAGGAAGGAAAAATAAAGATAAGACGGGAAAATATAGATAAGAAAAAAAGTTGAGATAGGATGGAAAATAGAAATATAATGTAAAAATGCAGATAGGATGGAAAAAGGTGATAGGACGGAAAAATGGAGTTAAATGGAAAATAAAGATACGACGGAAAAATGGAGCTACGACAGAAAAATGCAGAATGGATGAAAAAATGCATATATGACTAGGGGTGTAATCGTTTAGGTTCGGTTCGGTTTTGGACAGATTTTGTAAGTGAACTGATATACACTGATTTTGAAAATTTAAAAATCGATACAGACCGATTCATCTTCGAAGCCAGGTCTTTCGATTTTTTCGATTTCCTGTTTACACATGTGGCACTATATGAGTTGAGACTTGAGAGCCTACTTAGCTAATTTGTACCTAATAGTTCCTAATGTTTGCGTACTTGTAAAAAATGAAGCAAAAGTAAGTTTATATTATCAACTTAGTATTAATGTTCATGTTTCAAATTCAAATTTATATGTTATATCAAATGTTATTATCATTTTATGTTATAAGATTAGTAGATATAACTAATAAGATTAAAATTTCATGTTATATTAATTATCATTTTAGCATATAATATAATATAAAAAATATTTATATATAATATAAAAATTAATATATATACCAGTTCCATGGTTGGTACTGAATCGGTTTCGGTTGTTAAGAACCGATATTAGATTGGTTTTCTTACACCCTTAGATATGATCGAAAAATAGAAATTGGACTGAAAAATAAAGGTAGGATGAAAAAATGAAGATATGATGAAAAACTGAATGTAAGAGGAAAAATATAGCTAAGATGGAAAAATTGAGATAGAAAAGAAAAATGAAGATACGACGGAAAAATAAATATAAACGGAAAATTATAGATAAGACGAGAAAAATAAAGATAAGATATAGAAATATAGATAAGACGAAAAAATGGAGATATAGTGTTGGTAGTTTTTAATAAATAGTCTTTTTTTTTTTTTTTTTTAAATTCTTAAACTTTATTGGTTATGGCGTTACTTTACGTTTGTAGCAAAAATAAAGCAAAACCCTTTATTCATTCCTACCGAGTGTTGCATTTTTTTGATAGATAAAAAATGTTTGACCATTGCGGTCTGGACGGATGGAGACTTTTATTATCATTTATTTCACTCTTAGGTCCATTTTGGATGGTAAGATGAGTTACAAACTATCTCATTTATCCTGTATGGCTGGTTTAATCTATCTATCAAACGGTGAAATAGACAAAAATATCTCATCTGGATCTCATCTTGATTTTTCAACAAATGCAATTAGTCTCTGACAGTAAATAGTAAAAAGTGAGTGAATGGTGAAAAAATTGTCTTCCTCAGTGACCTGTATCCTTTTTTTTTTTTTTCATCCCTTTAAATTTATCTTCAGTTCACGCCTATTTCCGTGTACAGTAACACTACAGTACCTTTACAATAACGCTACATTTTCACTATAAAGTTTCATCTGCCTCTACAATACTGCTACAATAACAATTACTATCACATTTTTAATATATACAATTATATATTAAATTTTTTTATTTTATTGTAATATATAATTAGAAAAACATATTTTAAATTTTATAAAATATAGTATAATAAATATGTCATAAAATAATTTTGTTTAACAAAGAAATGCGTTCATATTTGAAAATATTAAAATAATCACGGCCAACTATAAAAAATATATTTTAGAAAAGTCAAAGTATTTATGGGTTTTTAAATTAATAATAAATATTACTTATTTTTAATATATTCAAAATAGTTTCCACCCAATAATTAAGAATACTTTTCAATAATTAGTAAGACCCAGTGACCCATCACTTTATTAAATTTTTAAAAAGTTAAAACCATTTCAACTAATCTAATTATCCAAACACATACTTTCTTACAAACCATATCATCTTATTTTAACTCAAAAGTCTCACTATTATTCAAAATATCTCATCTAAAATGTATAACCAAACTAAGCCTAAGTTTCATTTGCTTAATATATTCAAGTGGCTGAACTTTTTTTAACTTTATTACTCCAACGTCTAACTCTTCATTGCTACCTTAAGTGTGTGCCGCTCCTCTGGTTTTTTATTCCAGCGTTTAAATTTTCTACCGAATAGATTTTTAGAGTTAGTTCGAGCTATACGATAATTAGTTGGGCTATTGTATTTTGGAGAAAATAAGTCAAGAAGAGGTATGCTGCATCGATTCATTTGAAACTTTGTAGATGGTAGAAGACTTGAATCTCCTTAAAAAGAGTGAGATTTTCATGCATAAGTCCAAACTGGTTTCATTTATATTTTAATTTCATTTTAATTTTAATTTTGTTATTCTGTATTTCACTAACAATCTAACAATTTTAAGGAGAATCAAGATGTGTCTACAATCGAAAAATGCATGGAAAGCGTTAAAGATCTCAATAAGCTTTTCCGCTTCAATGGAGCCTGTTTTGGATGTGTTTTGACCCTCCACTCTACCAAACCTGCAACCAAGGAAATGGAAAGGCATGAAAGGTATAGAAACGCCTCTGATACCTAGGTCAGATGAATTGCTTAATCTTTCTTATAGAAGCAAGGGGTAATCTTTTCGTACTTGATGGAGGGTCATCGATGTATATATATATATATATAGATGAGGGGACTATTCGACTTTTGGTTTGGTTTCCCTAGAAAGCCATTTGTCTTCCCTAAAGTGGTTCACTTTATTTAAGATGATTCACTTCATATATCAAGCATAGGTAATTGCCCTTAATAAATAAAGTGGTTAACTCTTGTTATTTTTTTATGGATGAAATAATGAGGGTGGCCCAAAAGTTGTAGGTGTAATAAGTAAGGGTCCCTAGTCTTGCCTATATAAAGGGGATTGTGTTTTCCATTAAACTCACCCAAAAAGTTCTAAGGCAAAAGACTAGAAGTTCATTCCCTATAAAAAAAAATCTCTACTCTCTTTATAGGTTTTTCAGTTCTCAAACTCAAATGGATGGAGGTAAAAAATCCTATAGATCTCTTTATTATTTTAAGAAGTTTTTATAGTTGGTATTAGAGCCGTACCTTTTAGCTTTGAATTATTAACATTTCAATTTTGTTCTATAGTGGGCTTCTGAAATCCAATTTTGTTCATTGTTTTGTTCTCTTGGCGTGATTAATGGATTTTGTTATAATCTATGTCGCAAGAGAGTTGCCGGGTCATGATTTAGAGTGCATTTTTTGGAAAAATAAATTTTGATAACAAAAGTCTTTTCGCATGTATTGGAACAATGTTATCTATTTAGTCTTTGGTTTGTGGTCCTTTGTTTCAGACATTTGTGGGCTTGATGAATGAGTCTTTAAGAATTTCGAAGATGAGCTGGACTTTTGGCTTTTTAAGTTTTTGTCTTTGAATTCATATTCGGATGGTTATGTGCTCATAACTATATTAATGGATTTCAAATGCATGTTTTGACTTTAGGCTTAATTTCAAGCTTTATACATATTGATGGGCCTTTGGGATAGTTTACACTTAATAGATTTTGTATTTCTTTTGGATACTGAAGGTAATGCTACAACATTCTTATTATTTAAAAGAATACATAAATAAATTTGGAATCTCATTGTAACTAAATCATAAGTTTTAAGGATTTATCCCGAAAATATTTAATTTTTGTGATTTAATTAGTATAAGAAAATGATTTTCGGTATTGACAGTAAAACTAGTTTTCTACCTACAGGTGTGGATAGTCTTATTTGTTAATATTCGGAATAATTTGTCTTATAAATAAAGATTAGTAAATTTATGCTGTTATGCAACCTTTTCCCATAAGAAGGTTAAAATTTACTTGAATTCGTAGCATTAAAGTTTTTCTTGGTTTTACCGCTGTTGTTCCACAATCCTTAGTTGATGGTGTTTATTTTATTCCAATGTTTGATGACACTAATTATTATGACTGGAAAGATTCGATTCATTTTACCTTGGGGTATATGGATCTTGACTATCACTCCGTGTGGAGCAACCACCTGCTGCCACAGATACGGATACACAGGAAGTCATCGAAAATTGCCAATGGTGGAAGCGATCTAATTGCCCAAGTCTAATGCTCATAAAGTCTCGTATGAGTAAGTGTAACGCCCGTCCTTGTGGTGGGACTTTTTCTAAAATATTTTTATAAAAGGGACGACGGGAATTACCGTCCTGTTTAAAACTTTTTCACTTGCATCCCCAGGGTGCGAGACTCTACGTTTATAAATAAAATGTGCTTTGATCATAAAAGAGGGTTACAGCGGAAAACATAAATCTCATAATAAAAAGGCCTCGTACATTTAAAACTCGTGCCTAGACTTCCGTGCTCTTCCCCATGGGCCGTGTCCGTCCTGATCGTGCAGTTCCTGTGAGGGGGAGGGACATGCATAAAAACTAAAATGAGTCGAAGACTCGTAAGCATTACTTCATACGGTTAAAATATAATAACATAGGTTTTCATTCATGCATTCATCAATCGTACATACTATTATGTGCGTGCCTACGTGTCTTGTGTGCGTTCGTTTGAAAACGTCACTGGACGGGGCTTTTCTTTTAAAAGGCTTTCCTCTATTTAAAACGTGTCCCCCGTCACTGCCTTCATTTCTTCAAGAGTCGGTGTACGGGGTTTTACTTTAAAAAGGGCTTTCTCGCCGTAAAACGTTTCCCCCGTCAGTGCCTTCATTTCTTAAAGAGCCCGTGCTCTTGTGCTCTTGTGCATACATGTGCGTTCGTGCGTACATCCATTCTTTCTTATCACTTTCATAGGCCAGTACACACAATTACGCCCCGTGTGTTTGGGGTTAGCGGTCTTCCTTTGGACCCGGATTCCGCCCGTGGCCACGGGTTGGGAACCCCTTTTCATAGGGGCAGCACTGGGTGCACTTCCAGCGCTACTTACCCGGCATTGCAATCTGTCCATTCATCGGTACCCTTTCGTTCATGTCATGTGGCCGTTACGTGTCTTCATGCATTCATGCTTTCGTTTCTTTCTTTCTTTCTTTTCATTCGTTCGTTCATGTCAGCTCGAAGGAGCTGAAGCTTTCATTCGGTTCGTTCTTTCATTTAACAGTCATTTCTTTTCATGAGAAAACATTTCTTTTCGTGAGAAAATATCGTTTGGGGCGTAAGCCCGAAAATGGTCTTTCCGTTTTCTTTTTCAATTTCATTTCAGTTCTATCTTCTCTTTAACAAGGAACATACATGGGCTTAAGCGTCAGCTTCCGTGGCATCCTATAAGTGTCACCTTGAACGTCGTCAATCATGGCATCCGCGAGTATCACCTCGTGGTGCACATGAGAGCGTCGGTTCGTAGGATTCACAAAAGCGTCTGCTTTCATGCCTTTCATGCATCTTCATCAGTTTATGGGTTTTTCTTAGAAAATACATACAATACATACAGCGTATAGTCATCCATTCACATGCGTACAATTAATACATGAGGGTGCGTAAAAAGGGGCTGCCAATGAGGGGCCGTACATACTTATACTTTTGAACATTTAGCATTTTCTTTCTTAAAACGTTTTTAGTCTTTTCGTAAGCATTTTAAAGGAAAAGCGTTTTTTGTATCTTTGATAACTTTAGAAGAGTATGAACGTAACACTTACCTGGACTCCATGCTACTTACATGTCATTCAGTCCATTCACGTGCTTGTCAGATGGCAACCTACATGCATACACATAACCTTAGCATCATTCTCTATCTAATGCATAAGTAACTTAAACTATAAATAGAACTACGCTATACTTAGAACACTCTCCTTCTATCCCATGCACTTACGTGCCCTTCACTATGGCATACCCGCCATATGGTACATTATTACATCACATAGAGTACACTCCCCGTGTACTCCCTTCGTACACTACGACACATCACCATTATGGCATCCTTGCCATATGGTGTATCACCCATCATATGGAGTACATTTCACATGCACTCCATTCATACACACCATATCACCACTATGGCATACCTGCCATATGGTGCATCACCATATCCCATGGAGTACACTCCTCGTATACTCCCTTCATACACACTACGGCACATCACCACTATGGCATACACGCCATATGGTGTATCTCACCATCTCATGGAGTACATCCCACATGTACTTTCCACATACATACCACATCACCAATATGGCATACACGCCATATGGTGCATCGTCCACCACATAGAGTACATTCTACATGTACTCCTCTTACACGCATTACGCCACTGAGTACACTCCACTTGTACTCATCCCGTTCCACGACACGCCAAGAGGGTATATTTTACATATACTCTCCTTGTCTCACATTACGCCACACATAAAGTACACACAGCGTGTACTATCCCCATCCCACATGCCACATCACCATTATTGTGGCGCCCCCGACCCCCATGTAGAGGAAACACGGGAATCGAGACGCCGGGATAATGACAACACGGTCACACATCCCAACGAACGTGCCAAGTGTGTGTACATGCAACGGTGTACAACAACAACGCAGCGGATTAGTCAACTAAGTACCAGAATTTAAATACAAGTAAACATCAGTAAAGTTTTAAAAGCAGTTATACAGTCATCCAAAATAAAGTTAACACATGTCCCGAAAATACAGAAGGGTAAAATAAAATAACAAGCTAGTGATCCCAGATCACTCCTCGGGCGGAGCCGTCTCCTCAGGCTCACCCTCCTCCTCCTCATCTGCATCAAAATCTGCGTTACCACAGAATGGTACCGCAGGTAAGTATAACCCAAAATAATCCTCAGGAATAAAAATGCATTAATGCCACCAACATGCATGCATATGAAGAAATATGCATTTTCCTCAAAATATCATTTTCCCCGAAAATGATTAATTTTCCAACACACGCCAAAATCCCATTTGGCCCAAAAATAATCCGTAAAACATTTTCCCAGAAAATGATTTACACAAAATCCAACTCACACTATTTTCCCAGAAAATAGTCCATTTAATCCGTCAATACCCTATGCACCATGGCCTCCCCTAGGGACCATCCGCATGTCCTGGCTTCGTAGCGATGCCCAGTTCCGCGCCCAGCGCGTACATGGCCGAGCACCCACTACGCAACGAGCGATGCCCAGTTCCGCGCCCAGCGCGTACATGGCCAGACATCCTCTAGTCCCCGCCAGCAGAAGGACCACGGAGTCGGCACGAATCTCTCGTCCGATCCCATTGTCGCCCAGCGACAATCCAGGGGACGTTACTCAGTTTATTCCGCTCCCGAGTAACCAGAGGAGCTCCACCGAGATAATGCCCCATCTCGGCTTGGGGTTCGTGATACACACGCACCCAACAAATCATTCACATGAAAATCCAGTTTTCATAAACACATGAACATGAATGCAATACACGAAAACCCAGTTTTCCTTTACAAACATGATCATGCATGGAACCATGAAATGTACATGAACCAACCAATCCAAAATCCATCAATAACCAATAACCAATAACCAATCCAATCCAATCCAATCCAATCCAATTAAACCAACAACTCCAATCACAAATCCATCCGACCCCCGTACTCCTCGGACTCAGTCCGGCATGCCAAAAAATACAGTGAAATGCGTTAGTGCAAAAATACATAAAATTCATGAGAATATTTTGGAGAAATACTTACAGCGCTATATGATAATTTCCGGAGGATCACGAAGCTGAAAAAGGCGACGTCTGAGCAACACCACAGTGTAAAATACACTGTGGCCGTGGGTCACAAATACCCACTTTTCAACGGAGACAAACGAAGACCCCAAAATGATAGGGTAGGGCCTAGAGAGGTCGGTGAAGCCAATGGTGGTGGTGGTTTGCCGTGGATGACGGCGCAAATGGTGGTTTAAGGCAAAAAATGTACAAATCGGAAATGGACTTGGTGGGGCTTCACCGGTGACGGATCGGAGCCGGGGTTGGGTCCAAAGGGTTGCCAAGAGGTCGGGGATGAAGTGGTAGGAAGATGGTGGCCAATGGTGGTGCGACGGCGGCGCAACGGCGGAAAGAGTGCCGCGGCTTCGTGGGTTCGTGGGGGCTAACGGCGGCTTGGATGGAAGTGAGGTTGGTGGGGTAAGGTCGCCGGCGGCAGGGGAACCGAATGGAGGGGGCGGTGTCGACCACGGCGGCTCGACGGCGGCGGGCTGGGGTGGAGGCCGAAGTCGCACGGGAGAGAGGAGAGAGTTGGGTCGCGCGGGAAAGAAAGAAGACCGAAGGAAATAAGGAGAAAAGAAAAAAGAAGGAAAATAAAAGGAGAGGAAAGAAAAAGAGGGGAAAAGAAATGAGGTCCAATCCTCATAACTTGGGTCACGAAAATGATCCAACGGAAATGATTTTAAAACCACAAATTAAATAAAATAATTTAAACGTAATGGTAAAGTCAAATTGAAATAATTAAATCTCACAGTATTAATTTAAATATTAAAAGCAATTTAAATACATAACAATAAATAAATATTAAGAAAGCACATAAAAATAATTTTCACCAAATTAAAATCATAGAAATAAACTCACTAAAAATCCAACCAATTTTAAAATAAGAGTATAATTTTTTGAATAAATAAAAATAAACCTTCAGTAAAAATACACTAAAATACGGGGTGTTACAATTATGGCATATCCGCCACATGGTGCGATATGAACCCGCGAGAAAGGAATCCCTTGAACCCACAGTCAATTTGAAAACTTCCCAAGAAAGCCAAAATCAAGTCTATGGATGGAGAATCTAGACCCGATGAGAACTCGTTTCAAGAACCTAGATTATATTAAAATCTAGACCCATTGAAAAACCCGTCTCAAGAACCCAAATTACAAAGGAGGAACGCCACAAAGGTTGTGATTTACCTTTGATAAGTTCAAACGTTCAATTAAGAACAAGAGGAGTAAAACTCAACTCACAATGAATAAATTCATCAAATTTCATAAACTTCATTATCTGATTAGAATGAGGCTACATAGAGTATTTGAAGGAAAACCTAATGAAACCCTAACCAAAATAAACCCCCATCTTCCAAAAGTGCCCCTGGATGAACAGTGCCGCGGCTACAGTGCCGAGCTACAGTAACTCGGCTACAGTAACCCTAACCCTAGTTCAATAAAATAATAACTTTCCCAACATGCCCTTGCATAAGCCCCCTTAAGTGCTTCCCATAATAAACTCAATTATTCTAAACAAATAAAATAAGTTCTTTAAATGAATTAAATAAGTTGAAACCCTTCAAGAGCCCAAGCCTTTAAGTCTTGTCGTTGCCATCTTCCATAGCTGATCAAATGAATTAAAACTGGATCTTCATCCTTCAAGCCCCATATTGAATGTTGGGCTCTTGCTAAACTTGTCCCAAGTGGATTGCATCAATCATTGCATTGTCTCCTTGATCTTCTTGACCCATCTGGAAGTTGTAAATGATCTTTAAGACTAGGCTCATCTTGGTTCCCATCATTCCCCCTCTCCTCAAGAGGATTCGACCTCGAATCTCCACCTGGATCAAAGGGAAAATGGTTAGTAACATTGAAAATAGTAGAAACATGATACTTACCTGGAAGATCCATTAGACATGCATTTTCAATAATTTGTTCAAGAATTTGGAATAGTCCATCCAAACTACTCCTATCATCAATTGGTAAAGACTTTAAATCTGAAGGAGGAAATGGATTAAGTATACAAACAATTTCAATTGGTGAAAATTTAGTAGTAGCATGAACACTCCAATTATATGTAAACTCAATGATTGGCAAACAATACTCCCACAAATGTTCATGAAGCACATCTAAAGTCTTCCCCGAACCAAAATGACCACTCCAATATGCACACTCAATGAATGGCAAATGATACTCCCGCAAACGTTCATGCAACAAGTCTGAAATCTTATTTTCACCAGAATGACCACTACAATTATATGCAAACTCAATGAAACGCAAATGATACTGCCTCAAACGTTCATGCAACACGTCAATGTATGACAAATGATACTCCCACAAATGTTCATGCAATACATTAATGAATGACAAATGATACTTTCACAAACGTTCCTGCAACACGTCTTTGAATGGCAAATGATATTCCCACAAACATTCATACAACACAACAAACGTTTTCCTTACACCAAGGTTACCCAACAAACCAGCATGTCCATCACAGACAAGGAACATACGCATAAAACTAGTAGGCACACAAAATCTATTCATTCTAAACAAGTACCAATCAAGTTTATAGAACTTACTAAAAGATGCTTTCTCACATGTTCCATACACACTAGCCAAGTCATCATCATTAGCATGCAATTCCTTATCATATTCAAGTCTCAATAATTTTGCATCCAAAATGAAGACAAGGACATACCTTCTTGCTAAAGCATCAACCACAAAATTTTTCATACCTTGTGTGTATTTGAATACATGAGGAAAAGTCTCAATACAATCCTCCCGCTTAGCAAGCATTCTAGTCAACAACTTATCTTGTCCCTTTAAGTGTGTCAATGACTCATGTTTTTCCAAGAAAGGTCGGTTAGGAATTGTCGCATCTGGCACAAAATCAATGTAGTGCCCTATCTCCCTAATAGATGGCAATCCACTAAATACACCACTTGAAAACACGACCTCATATCCCTGCAACAAAGAGACAACAATACTAGGCAAACATACGTCAAGTTCGTTAGGATTAAGACTCGCCTTAGCATAAAAACTCACTTTTATCTTTGTTTTTCTCTCACTTTCTTCACACTCTCTTTTCTTTCCACTCTCTTTTTCTTTTTCACTCTCTTTTTCCCTTTCACACTCTCTTTTCTTTCCACTCTCTTTTTTTCTGTCACTCTCTTTTTCTTCATCTTTTTTTGTACTCTCGACCTCATAATTATTTTTCAACTCATTCTCTCTTTTACTTGAGGTCTTAGTCTCACCCTCTTCTTTTTTTCTCTCTCATTTTTCTCTCTTTCTCCATTTTGGTCTCACTATTTCTTTTCTTCTCAATCTCACATTCACTCTTGCTTTTTAGCTCAATCTCACTTTCACTTTCACTCTCACCTTCACTCTTGCTTTTCAGCTCATTCTCACTTTCACTCTTCCTTGTTTGCTCAATCTCCTTTTCACTTTTTCTTTTTTGATCACTCTCACTTTTACTCTTTCTTTTTTTATCACTCTCATTTTCACTCTTTCTGTTTTGAGCAACCTCACATTTCAGGTTCAATTGATCCCCATGGACCTGTGTTGGAGTTAAAGGAGCAAGTTTGATTGTTTTTCCATCTTTTTCAAAACTGTACATGTTCCTTAACCCATCATGGATCACCTTCCTATCATACTGCCATGGCTTTCCTAACAAAATATGACTAGCATGCATAGGCACTACATCACAAAGCACCATATCCTGGTATTTCCCAATTGAAAAAGAAACTAGCACTTGCTTATTTACCCTAACCTCCCCACAATCAGTCAACCAGTGCAACATGTATGGTCTAGGGTGTTTCAAGGTACGTAAATTCAATTTCTCAACTAAAGTAGTGCTAGCTAAATTTACAACTCCTCAAATCAATGATCATACTACATACCTTGTTGTTGATGTGGCATCTAGTATGAAAAATATTCTCACTCTTCTGCTCTATATCATCCATCTTAATTTTTGTATTGAGTGCATGCCTAGTAACAAGAGAATCACCATACTCTTCATTCTCATACCCATTTTCAACACTAAACTCGGGACGCCTCCTATCTCTCATGCCATGAAGATTTCTAATTACCACATCTTGATGATCCATCCTATCCCTCACTTCACCCAACACTAAGTTCAACTTCTCAAACTGTTGTTGCATGACTTGCAACACAAAGGATGTGTTATCTACCATCTCCTTTGGTGATGAGTCACTCCTATGAGACATCATAATGTGCTGCACAAAAAGAATGTTAGTGAAAAACCTCACACACTCCCTTACGTGTTTACACTCAAATAATGACACTCCACTCGTGTGTAACTCTGAATTGGCTTTTTACTCGATAATAATCTCACACTCTCTTGCCTTTTACCTCAAGAGTTTTCCCACTCAAGTTCTTTAAGAACTAGTTGAACTAAATCAAGACAATACAACCTTGTATTATCCCAACTAGTAATTAGATCCAGGAAACAAGAACAAGAGAAACATGAAGGAATAAAAATGACACGAGAATCAATGAAGTTATACGAATGAAAGAGTAACAATAAGACAAGATACCAACTTGAGTGATGTATGCAGCAGCCCCTTTGATCATAAGGTTTAATCAACAAATTTCTTTCTTTCTCTTTGTTGTAACTATGTAGCAACTTTGAATATGCTACCTTCTCTTTTCTTCATCCTCTTCTTTTTTTTTTTTTTTTTTTTTCGAATTTTCTTTTCTTTTCTTTTCCTTTCCTTTCTTTTCTATTCTTTTCTTTTCTTTTCCTTTCCTTTCTTTTCTTTTCCTTTCTTTTCTTTTCTCTAATTCATCCACAAACAGCAATAGTCATTTGTGAAAACCAACCAATTGAATTCAAACACACAAGCATGGACAATGAAGTAGAAGAGAATCAATGGAACGACACTCCAAGCAATTGACAAACTTAGAGATATAGGAAACCCTAGAATATTGAAACCCTAGGTGATGCAAATTTCAGCCAAACCCAAAATCCTAAGAATTTCGGCAGCCTACTTTTTGTTTCTATTTTTTTTTTTTTGGCAAGCCTAGAACAATGAAGCCCTAGAATTAAATTTAAGGATGCTAGAATTAAAAGATAGAATCAGACCTGATTGGAAACCTTGCTCTGAATACCAAATGATATGAACCCGCGGGAAAAATCCCTTGAACCCACAGTCAATTTGAAAACTTCCCAAGAAAGCCAAAATCAAGTCTATGGATGGAGAATCTAGACCCGATGAGAACTCGTTTCAAGAACCTAGATTATATTAAAATCTAGACCCATTGAAGAACCCGTCTCAAGAACCCAAATTACAAAGGAGGAACGCCACAAAGGTTGTGATTTACCTTTGATAAGTTCAAAAGTTCAATTAAGAACAAGAGGAGTAAAACTCAACTCACAATGAATAAATTCATCAAATTTCATAAACTTCATAATCTGATTAAAATGAGGCTACATAGAGTATTTGAAGGAAAACCTAATGAAACCCTAGCCAAAATAAACCCCCATCTTCCAAAAGTACCCCTGGATGAACAGTGCCGCGGCTACAGTGCCGAGCTACAGTAACTCGGCTACAGTAACCCTAACCCTAGTTCAATAAAATAATAACTTTCCCAACATGCCCTTGCATAAGCCCCCTTAAGTGCTTCCCATAATAAACTCAATTATTCTAAACAAATAAAATAAGTTCTTTAAATGAATTAAATAAGTTGAAACCCTTCAAGAGCCCAAGCCTTTAAGTCTTGTCGTTGCCATCTTCCATAGCTGATCAAATGAATTAAAACTGGATCTTCATCCTTCAAGCCCCATATTGAATGTTGGGCTCTTGCTAAACTTGTCCCAAGTGGATTGCATCAATTATTGCATTGTCTCCTTGATCTTCTTGGCCCATCTGGAAGTTGTAAATGATCTTTAAGACTAGGCTCATCTTGGTTCCCATCATGGTGCATTACTCTACCACATAGAGTACACTCCACGTGTACTCCCTTCATACATATCACGGCATGTCACCACTATGGCGTACCCGCCATATGGTGCATCTCACCATCACATGGAGTACATTCCACATGTACTCCCTACATACACAACACGCCACATGCACACAGAGTACACTCAGTGTGCACTGTATCCATTCCACATACACCATGCCACCATTACAGCACATATTTCCCAATCACACTACACAGCACACTTCCCAATTACGCCCAACACATCACAGTACACTACACGGCACACTGCACCTCCATACAATACAGATAAGCCCAACACTTCACTACACAGAATGCCCAACACTTCATTACAATGCCACAACACCACAAATACTAACAACACAGTCCACAACCTAGTCAACTAATCAATATCCAACATAATTAATAAGGGATAGAGGGTTATACCATCGACGGGATAACCTGTGCGTTGCTTGCAGATCGTCATAGCCGATGATGTTGGAAGAGTCGTACGTGGCGGCTAACTCACGTACGGTGACTGTTTAGGCGTTTGGATAGCTAGGTGTGGTCTTGGAAAGGCTCGTGATAGCCTTGTGATGATGGTAAAGAGCATAACATGGCGGATCTAGCCATGTACAGTGGCGGTCAATCACACGCAGTGACTGTCCATCACGTGCAGTGATTACCCATCACATAAAGTGATGGTTTAGACCTAGGGCTTGGCTAAAGGAGGTGTGGTGAATCTCGTGGTGGCGCCGAGGTGGCGCCACGGTGGCTCACGGTGGCAGATCTGGCCATTCCATGGAGGAGAAGCCGTGGGAGAGTGAGAGAGAGTGTGCTCTCGTGGGTGGCAGATCGGGGCCAATGGAGGTCGGGTTGGCTTGGTGGCGGCCTGAGGAGGCTGGACATGGCGGTCATCAGCCATGGGTGGCGGTGCACGGTGGTGCACGGCGTGCAACCCGTGCGTGCGTGAGTGAGGAGCCGTGAGGTGGAGGAGGGGGTTTCTGGCCATGGGTCACATGGAGGAGCTCGGGGAAAGGGAGAGGAGGTCCATGGCGTCGCATGGTGGTCGTGGGTGGCCGCGTACGGCGGCGCACGGTGGGAAATGGGCTAGAGACCCATTTCGGGTACTTGCCGTGGAAGGAGGGGGAGGACTGCTTCATAGGGGCTGGCTTCGGTGGAGGATGATGGCCGGTGGGAGAGGAGCTCGCCGTGGGAGCGGTGGAGCCATTGGGCGGCGCACGCGCACAAGCCCGTTCGGGCTGTGTACTTCCGAAATGGAGAAAGGGAGAGCGTGAGGGGGAGAAGTCGGCATGGATGGACTCGCCGGCGTGAGGAGCAGCCGATGGTGTCGGCGGTGTGGCCTGGCGACGCACGGCGGCGCCGGGCTGAGGCCTTAAGCCGTTCGGCGTGAGGTGATCTGCGTACTGCGTACGCCGAAGGAGAGAGGGAGGAGAGAGAGGGTTACGGGGAAATGAGAGGGAAAAGAGAGGGGTCTGGGTATTTAACCCAGTCCTTTCGTCTGAGGGTCTACACGACGATCTAACGACGAATAATTAAAACACTGATTTGAAGATGCGTAAAACATTAACTTAATTAAAAGCACTTAGAGGAATTATGGTAGATATTATTTTAAACTAACTTTAGTTTATAAAATAGTATTCTTCATCATTAATAAAATGATGAAGTCTCACTTAACATATTTAAAAGGGTTAAACCATTTAATTAATAAAAGTTCTCAACATAATTTAAATATCATGATATCTTAAATAATTGAAATCATTATAATAATAATATTAAAAATGATTTCCGGCAATTATAATATTTTTGGAGCTCTTCAATAATATTATGATTGTTGTATTTAAGATCAAATCTTAATTCAACAATGATGGAAATACTCCTTATAAATATTTCCAGCATATTTAAAACACTAGACGTGCCCTATAAGTCACACGATATCTTTCGAGACACGCTATCATGGTTTGACACGCATAACGTGACTCGCAGTCGGTAGTGAGAAAGGCAGATGATCACATAATCTCTGCCTTTAGGGTTTGCTTACGTCATCAAGATGAAACATACGTTAGAAAGAGAGAAGCGTACGTAAGAAGAAGGAACTGGGTATTACAGTAAGAGCATTAGATGTTCTATTGGTGATTGTGCTACAATTAAGAAATTAATGCAGGCAATTGAGGAACAACTTGTTCTCTCTGGCAAGGCTTTAGCTAGCACTCTCTTATCAGGAAATTTACTACTAAAGCCTTTAACAGTTCTAAGGGTATGCGAGCATACATTACGGAAATGAGAGACATTGTTTCTCAACTTAAGGGCTTAAAGATAGAGATATCTGAGCCCGTTCTTGATCCATTTCATCCTTGACTCACTGCCATATGAGTATGGACCTTTCAAGATCTCTTATAACGTGTAAGGGAAATTGGTCAGTTACGGATCTTCTGACCATGTGTTTGCAAGAATAGGAAAGGATGAAGCATGATCGACCTAAAGTTAAGACCAAGAAAGGCCAAGGTGGACATAATAAGAAAAGGAAGCATAATGTGCCATCAAAATCTAATAGATTTAATGGAAAAAAGGTGACTTGCTTCTTTTGCAAGAAAGAGGGCCATGTAAAGAAGAGCTGCATCAAATATAAAGAGTGGCTTGAAAAGAGAGGGAGCTCTATTTCTCTTGTGTGTCATGAATATTTTTTCATTGATACTCCTAAAAATTCATGGTGGATTGACTCCTATTCTTCAATTCATATTGTGAATACATTGCAGGGTTTTCTCACTAGAAGGAAAGCAACAAGTGAACTTTGGATTTTCACCGAAAATAAAGGGCATTCAGAAGTTGTTGCAGTTGAAATTTTTAGAGTGATTCTCAAATCGGGACATGTTTTGGATTTAAATAGTGCTTTTTATATTCTAGAATTTTGTAGAAATTTAATTTATGTTTCCATACTTATTATCAAAGGTTATAGTTTACTTTTTGAGAATACTATGACTATTTTTAAGAATAAAATTCATTTTGGTTCCGGAACTTTATTTGATAACTTGTTTAAATTAGATATTCATCTTAATTTTGACGAGAATTATCTCTCCCTGCATTCAGTTGGCATTAAGAGAAATCTTTTGAATGAAAAATCTTCTCTATTATGGCATAAGAGATTGGGACACATCTCTATAGAGAGGATGAAATCGTTAGTAAAAGAAGGGGTCCTACAGGATCTCAATTTTACTGATTTCAAGAATTGTGTGGACTGCATAAAGAGCAAATAGACCAACAAAACTTCTAAAGGTTCAAGAAGGAGCTCAAGTGTTCTTGAGATTATACACACAAATATCTATAAACCATTTCCTACTCCTTGCCTAAATGGTCATAGATATTTTATCTCATTTATTGATGACTATTCTAGGTATATGTATCTCTATCTTCTGAATAAGAATGCTCAAGCATTAGATACTTTCAAAGCCTATAAAGTAGAAGTAGAGAATCAAAATGAAAAGAAAATCAATATCGTAAGATCTTATAGAGGAGGGGAATATTATGGTAGGTACATAGAACAAGGACAAATGAAAGGTCCATTTGTAAATTTCTTTCAGGAAGAAGGCATTGTTGCCCAATATTCAATGCAAATGATGTTGCAGAAAAAAGGAACCTTACGCTAATGGATATGGTAAGGAACATGATTAGTAAATCTAACATGCAACTCTCCTTGTGGAGTGAAGCTCTTAAAATTGCAATGTATATATTGAATAGGGTTCCATCCTATATAAGAAATAGTTGTGAAAAGGGTGAAAACCTAGCTTAAATCATATACACATATGGGGTTGTTCTGCTGAAGTTAAGATTTATAGTCCTAACATAAAGAAGTTATGCACAAGGACAACTAGCGGTTTCTTTATTGGGTATCCAAGTCACTCCAAAGGATATAGATTTTATTGTCCCAGTCATAGTCCTAGAATTGTCAAATATAAAAATGCAAGGTTTCTTAAGGATGTTGAACCTAGTGGGAGTGTGAATCTTCAAGAGGTCACTTTTGAGGAAACACATGAACATGCTACTTTGTCTTCTTTTGGAGGAAGAATGGTTGTCTTAAGGCAAAATAAATCGCAAGATCATGCGGTGACACCAACTCAAGAACGACATGTCCCCGTAAATAAGGTTTAACTTGAAGTTATTCCGCATTTACAGTCTGAGCCAATTGAGTCATCCCCAAATGATGAAGTAGTGGCTTTAAGAAGATCCTCAAGAATACGTAGGCCTGCTATTCCAGATGATTACATTGTATACCTAACTGAGTCTGATTTTGACGTTGGACTCCCAGAAGACCCAATTACATTTTCACAAGCCATGAGTGGAGATAAATATACATTTTGGTTGGAGGCCATGAGGAGTGAGTTAGAATCCATTTATTAGAACCAAGTTTGGGATCTCGTTGAATTATCAAAAGAGGTGGCAACAGTTGGCTGCAAATGGGTTTATAAAACCAAACGAGATTCTTCTGGTAATGTCAAACGATATAAGGCTAGGCTTATCACTAAAAGATTCACTTAGAAGGAAGGAATAGATTATCATGAAACCTTCTCTCCGGTCTCTAGGAAGGATTGATTGAGGATAATCATGGCCTTAATAGCGCATTTTGATTTAAAGCTATATGAAATGGATGTGAAAACAACTTTACTTAATAAGAATCTTGATGAAGTGGTATACATGAGACAACCTAAGGGTTTTAGTAATGACAGTTAGAAAGTATGCAAGTTGAAGTAGTCTCTTTATGGACTAAAACAGGCATCTTGTCAATGGTATTTAAAGTTTCACAAGATTGTTATCTCATATGGTTTTATCTAGAATCTTGTTGATCAATGTATATACCTTAAGGTCAGTGGGAGAAAATACATTTTCCTAGTCCTATATGTAGAAGATATTCTTCTTGCAAACAGTGATTTGGGCTTACTACATGAGACTAAACAATTTATCTCCCAAAACTTTGAAATGAAGGATATAGGTGAAGCCTCTTTTGTCATTGGCGTAGAGATTCATAGAGACAGGAAACAAAGAGTCTTAGGACTATCTCGAAAGGCCTACATCGAAAAGGTTTTACAGAGATTTGGTATGAAAGATTGTAAAGCTTCTATAGCTCCCATAATCAAAGGTGATAAATTTCATAAAGGTCAATCACCTGAAAATGCATTGGAACAAGAGCAGATGAAAAGCGCGCCTTATGCATTTGTAGTGGGTAGCTTGATGTATGCTCAAGTTTGCACCTGTCCAGACATATGTCTAGCAGTTGGATTATTAGGTCGCTATCAAAGTAACCCAAGTCTTCGACATTGGATAGCTAAAAGCTACAAAGAAGGTGATGCGGTATTTGTAAGGAACTAAGGACTATATGCTAACCTACAGGCATACAAAAAATTTGCAAGTGGTTGGCTATTCAGATTCAGATTTTGTCGATTGTGTAGACACCAGAAAGTCTACTTCTGGATATATCTTTCTTCTTGATGAAGGAGCTATATCTTGGAAGAGTACAAAACAATTTATAGTTGCTACATCTACAATGGAGATAGAATTCATTGTGTTTTTTTTTTTTTTTTTTTTAGAAGAGTAGGAAGTCACATGTCCAATAGTGACCCCTCCCAAATTTTATTAATAAAGCCCTCACTTATGGCGGAGGAATACCGTGGTTACAAGAAAGGACCATGGAAAACAGATCCAAAAACAAGAACAAACTAGAACAAAAATAAAAGACTATTATTAAAACAAAAAACCACCACAACCCAAAAACCAAGGCTTACAAAATAACCCCAACTTTTACAAAACTAACATCTCAAAGAAGGAAAACCCAAAGAATCCAAACGGATCAAACCTCTAAGAACCCGAGGCAAATTATAACTCGAAAAAACCCACTCAAATCCTAAGGCCCCTGCCTTTGCTAACCAATCTGCCACCCTATTACCTTCACGATAAACATGCTGAAACCGACAATGAACCGTGCAAGCTAATTCAACAATTTCCTCCCAAAAATCCTCCAGATACCAAACTCCACATCGCCCTTTACTCCACCAAGAAATAACTACCATAGAATCCATTTCAACTATCACATTTGATATATTCAGCATTTTACATCTTCTCAACCCATAAAGGAGAGCCATAAGCTCCGCCTTATTATTAGAACCAAACCCAACATAAGAAGCATAAGCCTGAACCATTCCACCAGAAGCATCCCGAATAACCCCACCAATACCCCAAGAGCCCGGATTACCCATACTACTACCATCCGTATTCAATTTAAACCACCCCAGCGGAGGTTTATCCCACCTCACCACTTTACAACGTGGAACTTTCGGAACCACCGGAACTATCCGCAAAGCATCCAGAATCATACCATCTCGACAAGACAAAAAATTATTTTGCTTAGCCGCCTGTGAAATGGAACCTAACCACACACATATAGAATGAACAACAGAATTATGCGATTCCACAATACCTTCCATTCGAGCAAGACACCTTCTTCTCCATAGTCGCCAAGTAATAATAATGGGAATAATACCAACAATAAAGCCCACCTGTGAGGAAGAGCTAGCCCTCCTAAACCAAATCTCAACATTCTGTTTCCAAGTTCTACCAAGAGGAATTCCAATAAGATTACTAAAAAAAGACCACACTCTGAATGGAAATTCTCCCTCAAAAAACACATGATTAATATCTTCAATATGACTATGATTACAGCAATTACATTTAGATACCAAAGGAATACCAATACGGCGAAATCTGTCGTCCACACTCAAGGCCATAAACCATGTCCTCCAAAAATGGATAGACATTTTTAAAGGAAGATTCTTATGCCAAATCCAAGCATGCCAAACCATAGAATTCCCTCTAATACGAATACAGTTCCAAGCAGATTTTGTAGAGAAAATACCTATATCCGTAGGAATCCAAACTAGAACATCCTTTCCATTCTTTAATCCAGCTAAATCCGTTATTATCTCCTCCACCTTATCATGCCCTACTAACTCCTCCAATAACTCCACATCCCAACTATCCGACAATCTACAATCTTTAACTTTCAAAAAAGGAGAACCCATAATATTCATATCATTAATCAATGGACCATTATCCCTCCATTTATCATACCAGAAAAAAAGATTACCCTCTCTAATTTTCCATTTTGAATTATTTAACAACAACGGAATACAATTCGCAACCATTCTCCAAAATCGAGATCCTTTATTATTTTCTATAAGATACCATGGCCGGTTTCCAACATATTTGGTTTTGAAAAAATTAGCCCATAAAGAATTTCCTTGAAGGAGATTCCAAGCGAAGCGCATATGCAAGGCTTTCTGAACATCCTCAAGGCTTCGTAACCCAATTCCTCATTCTTCCACCGGCTTACACATCTTATTCCAAGCCAACCATTTCCTTTTGTTCCGTCCATCAGCTTCTCCCAAAAAAAAAAGAACTCAACAATCTATGGATTTTGGCAATAACAACTTGAGGTACCTGTAAAACAGCAAGTAGATGGATATTCATACTAGATAAGACATGCCTCAAAAGAACAAGTTTTCCTCCCGAAGAAAGAAGCCTCATCTTCCAGCCACTAATCTTTTGCCTCACTTTATTCACCATTTCCTCTAAATGAGCCTGTTTCAAACGCCCTTGAATTATTGGCACACCTAGATATTTGAAAGGAAAAGTTCCTTCCATACAACCCGTCTGCCTTAAAATCCTTTGCTTACGCCGGTTTGGAATTTTATTAGAACAATACAAAGCAGATTTCTGAACATTAATATTTTGTCCTGACCACCTCTCATATTGAATCAAAATTTTTTGAAGAACCTGCACCGATCTTTGACTACCATTAGAAAAAACCATAACATCATCAGCATACATCAAATGAGATATAATAGGAGTACCTCGGGCTTGAGAAAATAAACCAAATTGATTTTCTTGGACACTCCGATGAATCAAACGGGAAAGGACCTCTTGTTGGATGATAAACAAATAAGGAGATAGAGGATCACCTTGACGGAGCCCACGACCACCCGGGAAAAAACCCTTAACCGTTCCATTCATCATGACAGAATACCAAGGGCTAGAGATACAAGAATATATCAACTCACAAAATTGAGAAGAGAAACCAAACCTTTGCAAAACCATTATCAAGAATCCCCAATCCACCCTATCATAAGCTTTCGCCATATCAACTTTTAACAAGATATTTCCCCCATGAATTTTTTTATTTATAGACTGCACCAACTCTTGAGTGAGACTAATGTTTTCAAAAATACTCCTTCCAGGAATAAAGGCTCCTTGCTCCAAAGAAATCAAGCGAGGTAAAAAACCAGATAGACGAGAAACAATAATCTTAGAGCAAATTTTATAAAAAACAGAACAAAGACTAATAGGATGAAACTTATCAAAACCTGTGGGAGACTCCATCTTTGGTATAAGGACCAGATATGAGGCCGTGAAGAATCTTGGAAGATCCTTGGTCATAAAGAATTCCACTACTGCCTTCCAAACATCAACCTTAACCACTTCCCAACAATTTTTATAAAAACCTGCTCCAAACCCATCAGGACCCGGAGTGCTTTGATTTGGGATAGATGATACTGCCTCAAACACTTCCTCTAAAGTAGGCGGCCTAATCAAAGAATCATTCTCCTCCTCTAATATGACCGTCTCAATAAGGCCTTCCAGTCTAGCTTGCTCTATGGGCGGTTCTCCACGAAGTGCATCTTGAAAAAATTCCATCGCCCCTTGATGAATACTCTCCAGATTCTCATAAGTCATACCATTCGATCTCATCTCCAGCACTCTCTTCCTTCTTTTATTAATAAGACAAGCATGAAAAAATTTTGAATTGCTATCTCCCTCCAACTTCCATTTAAGCTTAGCCAATTGAGCTAATCTCATCTCTTCCCGATACCTCCATCTAGCTAGATTAGAGACAGCTTCATGTAGCTCTCTCTCCAAACTAACCTCCCAATTTGATTGAAGCCGAAGCTCAATCTCCTCAATCTGTTTTTCAAGGGCATCAATACGCCCTATTGTGTGACCAAATACTCTTTTATTCCATTCCCGAAGCACCACTTTGGTATGTTTTAATTTCTTACTTAAACACAAGAGCGGGGAACAAACCATCTGTAAATTCCAAGCATTTCTAACACAATCCAGAAAACCAGGATGATCCACCCACATCTGTTGAAACCGAAATGGAGATGGCCCATAGGCAAAAGAATCTTTCTTGAATTCAATGAACATGGGAGCATGGTCTGAAGTAGATCTAGGCAAGTAAGAACAAATAATATTAGGGAACAAATTACTGAAAGAATTATCCATAAGAGCACGATCAAGTCGAGCCCACGAACGGGCCAATCCTGACTGCCCATTACACCATGAGAAACAACTCCCTTTCTAAGCCATTTCCATAAGACCCCTTTGATGAATCCAATCATTAAAATCATCCATAGCCACAATTTGCCGAGGTCTTCCTCTTCTCCTTTCTGAATCATTCCTAATAATATTAAAATCCCCCACAAAAAGACAAGGATCTACACCCACATGATTACTATTTAGCTCTTGCCATAGATAGCGCCTCTCCACCCAGGAACATTTAGCATAAATCACATGAATCAAAATTTTATCCGCACCATTCTCTACAACAACAGAAATATATTGCATACCCAACTTATCAACATGCACCTTATACATACTATCCCACAAAAGCCATATTTTCCCCCCTTCCACCTCATTAGAAATAACCATATCAAAATTTAGACTTCTAGCCACTTTGCGAGCACCCTCTAAATTTTGAAACGGTTCTAAAAGTGCAACAATTTTCGGTTTATATCTTCCCACCAATGCCTTTAGTCTGGTTCTAGATGTTCCCACCCCTCTAATATTCCATACCAAAATGGAATCAATCATTAAGCAATTTTATTTCGGGCAAGAACCCGAGAAGAACTACGCATTTTAATAAACTTTTTTTATTATACCTTTTTTTACCATCATTCAACTCAGATTCAGTAAAATAGTCTTTAGTTTGTGAAAAAACCTCTGGATGCTGTTCCGATTCTGGTTCTGAAGAACAATTCTCTTCCAACATTATTTCTTCATCAACTTCTTCATCAACGTCCTCAGCAATTTCCTCGTCCACCACTGGTTGCGTCTGCTCCATTGTCGGTCCAGTATTGTCCGCACATAAACTCTGATTTACGTCCATATTAGACACCACATAACCCGCATCCGTGACCATCCCTGCACCATCTGCGACCCCAACGTGTAGCATTAAATCTGTTTCATCCTCTGTTTCAACATAAGACGTCAACTGCACCACGTTATTTATCACCGGAGGAATTTCTTCTCCTATCTGCTCCGGTTTTTCCTCATCCTCAGAACCCAATTGCACCATTTGGTCTACCACCTGCACTGACAATTCTTCCTTCTCGGCATCCAACTGCACATGAACTGCAACTGCTGCTTCCGTCTCCTTTTCCACCGCAACATCCTCTGTTTCTTTATCCACAAGAACCAGCAAAGGAGTTTCAACCTTATCATTATTCTGCGCTACCTCGTGATCATCCAACAAACCTTTCGTACTCTCTTTTCTCCCCTCTTTCTTACCAGCTTTACCAGGATTACAATTTCGAACATCATGACCCTGCATCTTGCATGACGAACAGTAAGCCGGGAGCGTTTCATACAATATTTCTTGCTTTCGGCTAGAAGAAAGTCCAGGCACTCCAATCCAGAAATGAGACAAAGGCGGTTTTGCAGCATCCACTTCCACACAGAGCCGTGCACCATCCGTTCTTGTAGCGCACCTTGTCGGATTATCACGTCTAATGAAAGTTCCAATCGGTGCCATCAAAATCTTCAAGAAAGATTCTTGATAAAAGTTTGGAGGAAGACCCGGCAAAGAAATCCATACCGGAACCCTTGATGGCTCGGCATCCTCATTGAACTCTGGTGACCATCTGAATGCACCGTAGAATATCCCATTTATTTCACAAACCTCCCGTGATAAAGCTTTGGTGAAATCAACTTCATTAGCCATGCGAACAAAAACATTACGCTGTCTCCTCATGGCAGAAACTACTGGATTGGCTGTAAGTCCCCATCGATTGTGAATGAAAGCCCTCACCGCATCCAACGATGGACGATTCTTCAAGAGTTTGAGAACGACAGAATAGCGGAAAGGTTCCGCTGGTCTTGCTATTTCTTCTTTGGTAAACTGAAAATAAACCTCACCATCCAACACCTTTGGAATCCTGGGTGCAAGAACCATCTCCGGAATAGGTTGAGGGACTGCACTCACCAGATCGGCAAAGGAAGGCCGACCGGTGCCACCCTCTACGGCTGCCATGCAGCCTCACATAAAGCCCAGACCCCGTGCACCAGCGAACCCAATTCTTTAGAGAGAATTAAGTTCTCGAAATGAAATGAACCTAAGTTACTTAAAACCATATTCCTCTCAATCCAAATATCTTTAAAAAGAATAATCTCAACAATCCAAAGACCAATAAAGATTTCTGATCTTAAAGTTTTTGATTCCATTCAAAGACCAATAAAGGTTATTTATGATAACACCACTGCAGTGTTCTTCTCAAAGAACAATAAGAGTGGAAGCAAAAGCAAACATATCGACATAAAGTATTTAAATGTGATAGAGAGCATAAAAAATAATGTGGTGTATATTGAGCACACCAGTACAAATTTGATGTTAGCTGATCTAATGACCAAAGGTTTACTGATAAGACAGTTTTAGGGTCATGTGAATTGGATGGGCCTATCTAAAGTGTAATTTATCTCATGTTGCTATATATTCCACAAAGAATAAAGTTAAATTCAGTTTCAGTTTTGCGCATAAACTAACGAATTCGTTATATCCATGGGTGATTAAGTTGGACTCGAATGACTTTTATTAGTTGTTCATAAAGTATTTTAAGAGATACTGTAATGACCCGATCCAATATTATTTGGGATAAATTATGGATAATTTCATTGGGCCTACAATTAGGTTAATGGGCCAATTATTATAGAAGCCCAATTGAGTGTTCAAGAATTTTTTTTGAATAGACTACCGGCCTAAGATTTTTATTTTGGTGGATATCGATTTTGTTATAGGGCTTGCCATGTTATAATATTTTTCGATTAGGCAGAAATTTTTTTATGTATGGGGAAATTTTTGTGGAACAAATTGGATTATTTTAGAGGTTGAGTCGAATGCCAAAATCTCAAACAAAAACCCTATGCCATAGACAAAACCCTATGCCACACACGTCTCCCACTTCGTGGATTATTATTTTAGAGTTCTATCTCCATTAAGATTCCTAAACCATACCAACTACTATAAGTCTACACCCAGCACGATGCCATTCCCATGCATATGCACGTCTCTTCCATTTGTTTTCTCTAGGGTTCTTCCATCACCTATATATATAAATATATACATATGTTCCTGCATGTGATAGTTTACCAAGCTATAGCTGCTACAAATCTCCCACGGCAGTCTCCACCCACGCACAGAAGCAGCTCCATCCACAACATCCATGCATACCACCATGTGATAGCCACTGCCAGCCCCACATTCAAGCAACAACCAACTCATGAACCACCAACTGCTGCCCCTCTCCTCCCCCTCCATCGTAAACTGCATCGTAACACTCTTGCTTAGCACTGCCCAGGCCACTTTAATGTAACCCCCTGCACCAAGAACAATTGTAGCCTCCATACACATATGTTCACAACAAGCTCCTTCGCACCACCACCGCCACCACCACTTCACCATAGACCCACGTCGTTGGAGACCACAACTCTAACTCACGGGAAAGGACCATATGGAAAACCTAGTACCACTGAAAAGCCTTGTTTCAAGCACTCAAAATAGAGCAAGAAAACAATCCCTCACGTCTCAATGTTCTGCTTCGTAACACACTGGTAAAACTGAGTGACGTAGCCAACCCGTCCATGTCGCCTCCACCTGCACAAAGAGTGCCACCTGGCACCTCATGCCACCACAAGCCGCCGCTCTCGCTTTGTAAGCTCACACCGATCCTCTCCATGCATAGCCTCTTAGCATTTTCTTGTTCCTTCTTAACCTTTCTACTCTCATCATGTTCTCTCTCACTCTCTCTCTCTCTCTCTCATCACTCTTCATCTTAGTCACACAGTCTCCTATAGTACGTTGCCACTGTGCCCAACAACGAGCCATCACTAGTTGTTGATCACGGTAAGCCCCTGCCCATTGCCTCTCGCATAAACCCATTCTTGAATGCATGAACCTATAGAATGAAATATTAAGTGTGTGGATTAAATTACAAAAATACCCATACCTATTTAAGACTAACGGGGAAGATAATATTTTAGTGTTAGGAAGAATTTAGGTTTAGGAAATATAGGTTATTTTAGTAGTTTAGATTTTAAATAAAATCACATGTTTAATTAGAAATTTATGCAAATTACATGTTTATATTTATAGGCGACCGATTACGTGCCGAAAATAGTGGATTAGCGCTGCAAGGTAAGTAACTTAATCATACCCTTACACGTATGTACGGTAAACAACATGTCTTTTAGAAAGATATTATGCATGTACGCCCTCTACTGGAAGCCCCTTTTTTACGTATCCAAGACATGATAAAATTATAAAAATTCATGATTTTATGAAAGGAGTTATGCATCAAAAGATTTATGAAAAGACATGATTGTATGTGAGAGTTATGCATTAAAATATTTATGAAAAGTCTTGCAGGATTTTATGTGAAGATTTATGCATCAAAATATTTATGAAAAATCATGATTTTATGACAAGATATGATAAATATGCATGCGATTTCTTTTGAAATCTATAATATGACAAGTATGGAAGTATGATTATGATGAAGTATGAATAATAATATATGGAATGACCTATGTTATGATATGAAGATGGTACCTATGTTATGGACATATTGTATTGCCATGTCGTACATGATGGTAGTGCACCTAGTATGTCTTCCTTATGTGTGGATTCCACAACTCGCGGCCACAGGAGGAATCATAATCTACTTAGATTTGCTAACTCTAACTCACGGGGGTGAACAGTGGGTATCAGCCTATGATAAGTGAAAGATAAGTTCATGTTATTTACGTATATATTTATGAGTATGCACGTTTTTGAAGAAACCTTATGTTTATTATGTTTACTGTATGATGTGTTGTTTATTGAGTATTTGACTCATTTTTGTATATTTTTATATTTTAAACTATCCCAGGTGATGATATTTATGAGGATGAGACTGTTGGACAGAACTTGACCTCAAGAAGCGAGGCAGAGGCCTAGACAAATTATACTATGGTTAGTTTTACGGCTTAAGGTTTAAATAAATTATTTTGATAAGCACATGAGACTTTCATATTTTTTTAAATAAGTGCTTCCGCAGACTCTATTTTGGATTTTAAGTATTTATTAAAGTTTGTTTTATTTATGGAATCTTTTGCATCTGGCGCGTTGTTAAAAAGAAAAGTTTTAAGTTCAAGTTAGTAGCACACTGGCTCCCCGAAAACTCTAAAAAATGTCTTTATTGAGGAGCGGGGTGTTATAGATAGTATGGAAGGGAAATACTCACTATAGAGAGCAATACCGCCATGTTTCATGTATAGGATACCTTGACAAAATTGAGAGCATTATTTTTGGCCATTTCAACTTTACCTATCAAGTGAAACAAGTGGGAGAATGTTAGAGTTTTTTTTTTTTTTTTTAAAGAGCGAAGGTCACATGTCCAAGAGTGACCCTCTCTCGATTTTATTAAATAAAACCCTCACTTGTGGCGGATGAATACCATTATGAACAAACAATCATAACACCCTCATGAGCCCAAACAACATTTCCCACAATCTAGACCAATACCAAGCAATTATAAACATAAATAAAGAAGTTCCCAACTATTCGTGTGCAACAAAACTCTTAACATCCCGCACACTATATCTATTCCATAGAACATCACCCCATTATTATTGGCCCCTTGTTTAGCAAGACAATCTGCAATCATGTTTGCTTCCCTGAAAATATGACAAATACTACAATTAAATGCACTAAAAAGCATTTTAATTTCATCCCAAAAACCTCACAAATACCATAGTGTACACCTCCCCGATTGGATCCATCCGACAATGACCTCCGAATCCAACTCCACAATAAAATTTCTCAGACCCATTTGTTGCTCCTTCCGTAACCGATCAAGAAGAGCATGACCCTCTGCTACAGTGTTCGAAACCACACCATAATGCGTTGCAAACCTAGCCACAGCTCGACCCTTCGCATCCTTGAAAATCCCTCCCCCACCAGCCATACCAGGATTACCATAGGAGCTGCCATCAATATTAAGTTTTAAACCACCCCTACTCGGTTTCCTCCATGCAACCACCTTTGGCAACTTCTTCTCAAACGGTACACATGGAAGATTTAATGCCTTCACAACGTCCAGGTCTTTAGCACTCATCTGCTTAAATTTTCATTCTGTTGAGAAAATCTCTATCGAGCCAGACTTCACCCATCACGTTACCCGTCACTAGTCAACATTTTTTCCTTCCATTCGTTCTTCACACCTCACCCTCCACAATGCCTAAGTGATTAGAATAGGCATAATTCCATGACACATACCTGCATATGTAGACGTCGACACGCATGACCACCATATATATTGAGAATGTCTTGCCAAGAATGAATCTGCGACAAATTAACACCCAAGATATTAGCAAAGAAATTCCAGACTTTAGTAGCTAACTCTCCCCCAACATAACACATGCTTTGTAGTTTCTTGTTTCGAAGACACACAACAATTACACTTTGAGACCAATGGAATCCCAAGTTTAGTAATATTATCATCCACTGGTAAAGCCCTTTTTCTTGCTCGCCAACACACAAAGGACATTTTTTTCGGAATACACATTTGCCATAACCATTTCCGCCAGAGACAAAAATCTCCATGCACCCGAATAATTTGCCACGCGGATTTTGTCGAAAACAATCCATTCAATGTCGGCTGCCAAACCAGAATATCCTTACCACTTTGTAACTTTCCCAGTGAATATATTATTTTTTCTACCATCTGCACAGGCAAAAGAGAGATTAATCTTTCCATATCCCAACCAGTCGGTGTTATAAGCTCCTTAACCCTCAATTGAGAATCCCCCACCACCTCTTCTGACTCAACAATAGAACCATCCCCTAGCCAGTTATCGAACCAGAAATTAGCCTCCCCACTTCGGATCAAAACTCTGGAATTTTTAATCACTAAAGGCATAACCGATAGAATTTTTTTCCAAAATCTAGACCCCACCAAATTAGATTACAGGATGCTCTCCTCTTGCATATTTTGTAACGCCCAGTCCCCGAGGGTCCGGAGAGTTAACTCATATTACCTGATAATCAACTCCAACATTGCTAATACTCTTCCAAAAGCTTCAAATCAAATGTAAACACTTTAAATTTAATTAACCACACATACTCGTATATAAAATCATCAATACAGTAACCCCAAAAATTACCAACTTCTCTACATGTCACTTAAACTCACATTTCAACAATATAATTATCAAAAATCACCAATACTCATCGAAAACTTTCTATTTTTAATCCACTATTCTTAAGTCATCTCACCCAATTCTTCATAGTCTTGATCATCAGCTGAAATATCCAAAACTCATCTGAAAAGATTGGAGATAAGAGGGGGTGAGTTATCAACAACTCAGTAAGCAGAGAACATATACTAGTATGCAAACATAAGCATTTATAGATTTCAGAATGTAGAACAAAATACTTTATTTTTAGAATGCAGAGTCAAAACATGTTATAAAAAATATCAGAGCGAAAGTTTCAGAAAATATTCTTATTCAAAGTCTTTTGGCATTGCATAACTGACCACCATCGTACCAGAGCATCATATTACATCAAAGGCCATGTTTAAGATCCCGTGGTAGGGTTGTGCAAACCCCGATAGCTAACCGAGTAGAAACAGAATGTGAATCTTCTCTTTTTTTATTCTCAGAGTCCCGAGTGTGCACACAGAAAAAGACCACCAGAAAACCACTTTGTTTACAAAGTGGGTGCACCAGAAACAGAACAGTTGGTACCAACCCAAACATAAGCCACTATTAGAACCCGTGGTAGGTCAAATAGGTCACCATCCACAAACCACATCCCGATTCAGAATGTCATGCCAAAAGTTTTCAGAAATTACATCATATCAGAGTACAGAACATCTTCAGAGTAGAATAGAGTTTTCAGAAGTCACATCATATCAAAGTACTGAACATCTTCAGAGTAGAACAGAGTTTTCAGAAATCACATCATATCAGAGTACAGAACGTCTTCAAAACAGAATAGAGTTTTCAGAAATCACAAAATATAATTTTATGCACAAACTTTCATATTCGTTCTTTTTTGCACAGTTCAGAAGCAAAATGCAAAATAGCTCATGTCTACACCAGTCATGCCAGAAAATATTTTATTCTTAAACAGAATCTCATGAGTAATGCAGAACAAATAACTGAGTTAGTTCAAATATCTTTTCATAACAAAACATGCATACTTTTAAAAATCAATCTCAGCCCATTTTATTTTTATGCAAATCTAGCATAGGAACTCCGCTTACCTGGACTTCTTAGCTTTTCAAAAATTTTCTTAACAATGTCGAACTAGATTAATCATTACTTATAAGATAATCACGTAAATTTCCATAAATTTCCAATCAATCTTGTTTTTCTATATTCAAGCCTAAACTTCTAAAATAATCTATTTTTAATTCCTCAAAATCCAAAATTCTCATTATTTCTAAAATACCAACATCACTTTCTAAACTCATTAATATCCAACTTACTAACTCCAATTAAAACATTAAATTCTAACTTATTTACGATTGAGGTCTTACTGTAATTTATAAAACCAAATAACATAACTATATTGAAATTGTCATAAGTAGAAAATCATACTTTTGTTTAAATAAAAAATATTCTTTTAAAAGGATTCAAAAACAAGGTTCGCATTTACCGATCACTTCAAGAATTCATCAGTATTTCCATAAAAATATTCCGTTAAAAAATATCAGTCTCTTACAAAACTAACTTAACAATATAAATACACACGCCTACTTTCAAATAAAAACATACTCTGCCATCCATGAAATAAACTCATGATTTCAAACCCAAAGTACATGATATAAACTCTTTAAACTAAATACCCGAAACAAATAAATCTGGAGCCATATTTTAGGGGGTAAAAAAAAAAGGTAAAAACCAAAACACCTTCGTTCTACTGGGTTCACCGATATAAATATATATAAATATATATATACCATCTGATTCCTTTTTAAACAACTAACAACAACTAACAACAATAAACACACGGAGGCTCAAATGGGAGTGACAACAGAAGCTCACTGACGAAGAACCGAGACAGTGGCACCGTGGAAGTGCGACGGAAGCTGGGCTGAGGTGGTGGTGATGTCTTCGATGGCATCACACCGGGGGGGGAGAGAGAGAGAGAGAGAGAGAGAGAGAGAGATAAAGCTGAAAAACGAGAGAGTAAATCTGAAAGAAGAGGCGGAAGGGGAGAGTAAAATCGAAAGGGGGAGATACGTCGAGGGAGTTTCCGTGGCTTACCGAGGGGTAGAGGTGGCGCGCGGCGGACTGAGGGTGGTGCAACGATGGCTTGCGGCATGGGTTGGCAGGCTGACGGCACACGGGATGGAGGAAAACTCCTTTGTTTCTTGGTGCGGGAATAGAGCTTTTCGTGAGATGGGGGGCATTTGGTTTCGCAGGGATGCGCAGGGGCTGAGGGTGCTGTGGTGCACTCCAACGGGTGCCGGTGAGCTGCAGCAGGTGGTACCGATTAGTTGGGGTGGCTGCAGGCGTGGCTCTGTTTCGGGTGTCTAAAACTCGTTGGCTTGGCTGTGGGGGTGGCGGGTTTGCTGGACGCCACCGAGGCTTGCGGTTTTACAAGAGCTGGACAAGACCAACGACGACGGGGAGAGGAAGAGCTGAAGCTTCCGTGCGTGGAGTTGCAGTGGCTGGGTGTGGCTACTTGAAGGTGGTGAGGCAGCTGGAGTGGAGGTCTTAGTTCATATTTTGAGAAGAGGAGGACGAGCGGCACAAATCTAGGGTTGAGGATGCTTAACATATATAAGAGCTATAAGAGGAAACAAATAAAACCTAAAGGAAGGGAGGGACGTGCATGAAAATGGAAATAGCTTGAAGCCGTGCGACGTGAAGTTTGGACAACGCTTCAAAGGGCTGGGCTCTTAAGTCTAAAAAAAAAAAAAATACTTGGCCCATGTATGAGATTATTGCAGGCTTTTACCTTAAGTTTTGGGTCTCGATTCAACCTAAAAAAAAAAATGCTTTTGTCCCATAAATTTTTCGGGTGAACATCCACTTGGTCCAATAAAAGATTTTAAATCTAATTATCAATCCTATTGGAAAAGATGTTATTCCGCCAAAAATATCTTAGGCCCAAACTCTCTTTTAAAAAAATTTTACTCGTAATCCCAAATGATTTTTCATAACTATAAACCTCAAAAATTTTGTAAAGCGGCTTGACTGGGCTCGGGTGTTACATATTTTACTATAAAAAAATTTTGCCCGAAACGATTTGCCATCCAGTAATTTCCAAGCGAATTTCATGAATAATGAAGTTTGTGCTTCAGTAATATCTCTAATGCCCAACCCACCTTCCTCCATCGGTAAACAAATGTTCCTCTAAGCCACTCACTTTCTCTTCTTTCTCTCCTCCCGAGAACTCCAAAGAAAATTTGAGAAAATAGAATTAAGAGTTGTCAACACCCCATTCGGAACATTCATAACTGATAAAATATGTATTGGCGTGCTAGATAAAACGTGCTTGATAAGAGTAATTTTTCCTCCAAAAGATAAAAATTTACTCTTCCATACTGCCAATTTTTTTTGCACCTTCAAAATCAAAGGTTCAAAAAGGCGCATGGTGCACCTTCCCACATGTAACGGCACCCTTAAATACACACACAACCATTTACCCTCTACAAAACTAGTCAACCGAAGCACTCTAATTTCCTGGCAACCGGAATTATAGAAGAGGAGAAAATAGAGGATTTTTCCGGGCTCACAAACTGTCCCAACATTGATTCATACTCATGAATAGTCTTCACAAATTGAGTCACAAATTTCTTTTCCCCATTAGCAAAGATAAGAATATCATCAGCATAAAACAAATGAGAAACCAACACACCTTCGTTTGCACTGAATGGCCTGACTTTTGCCTTTTGGAATTCATCCTTTAGCATGCGAGACAAAAGTTCCTGAGATAAAATAAAAAGGTACGGCAATAGAGGATCACCTTGACTGATACCTCAAGACGGCTTGAAGAAACCCTTAATAGCTCCATTTAACATAATCGAACACATCGGAGCTGAAATACAATTAAAAATCAATCCCCACCACTGTTCCGAAAAACCTAGCCTTCGCATAACCTCCAACAAAAATTTCCAATTCACTTGATCATATGCTTTCGCCATATCAATCTTAAGCATTATGTTCCCGCCTCTCGTTTTCTTCTTAATCTTTACAAGTTCCTGAGCTATAGATATGTTATCAAAAATACTATGGCCCTTTAAAAATGCTGACTACTCTTTAGAAATCAATTTCTCCATAATCGGCGCAAGCCGATGTACCATCATCTTAGAAAGAATCTTGTACACTACTGAACATAAACTTATTGGTCTGAATTGTGAAAAACTGCCGGGTTCTTCAACTTTTGGCAATAAGACAATATTTGTATCACCAAAGAAAGTAACCAACGGCTTACCCTTAAAAAATTCCACAGCTATCTGAAGTAAATCATCTTTGACAATATCCCAAGCTTGATGGAAAAAACTTGTCGAGAACCCATCGGGACTAGGGCTACCATCCTGTGGAATTGACCACAGTGCCTCCTTAACTTCCGAAAGATTTGGAACTCTACACAATGCCAAGTTATCTGCCTCAGTAATAACAGAATTCAACAAATTCATACCAGGGCCTTCCATTCACATGCGACATCGTCAATTGCGCTTTGAAGAATTCAACCGCCTCCTCCAACAGCGCATCTCCCGAATCAAGCACCCTACCATCCGTAAGTGTCATCCATTCCAACACCTTAAATTTCTTTTTACATCTCAGAGAGGCATGAAAAAATGCCGTATTCGCATCTCCTTCTGCCATCCACTTGATTCTGGATTTCTGGCAACACATGATCTCCTCTCTAAGCATGAGCTGCAGGTGTTTTTGTTTACATCGCAATAAATTGAACTCGGTCTCCTGGGAATACTCATTCACAACAGACTGTTCCAGTCCCAGTAGCTCTTCCTCAACCAGATTAATATCAGCCTCCACCCTTCCGAACACCTCTAAATTCCATTGTCTCAACACTGGTTTTAACTTTTTTGGCTTCATCCTCACTTGCACCATAGGACACCCTTGCACTTCTTGGTTCCAGCAACCCTGAACCACTGAGAGAAAATCCTCATGCTCACACCACATTCGCTGAAACCGAAAATGTTTTGGACCAGCCTGACTATCTTAAAACAGCTGCGTGATCATGGGACTATGATCTGAAGAAGTGCGAGATAAATACTCCATTCTACCATAAGGAAAAATAGATAAAAACTCAGAGTTCACCAACACTCTATCCAGTCGAGCCCAAATTCGCCTATCCCCTAACCTCCCATTACACCAAGAAAATTTGTTACCCGAAGAAGAAATATCCAATAACCCACATTCCTGGATACAATTATTGAACTCAAGATGAGCCCAAGACGACCTGCAAATGCCCCCAATTTTTTTCTCTTTGGAACGGATAATATTAAAATCACCCCTGATAAGCCAAGGCCTACCATCCACATTAACCTCACCAAGATATTGCCATAACAAATTACGCTATTGTTGAAAACAACTCACATACACAAAAGTAGCCATAACCTGATAATTTCCCAAAGAGAATCAACCTGATAATGCTTGCTCCATTACCGAAGAAAGTTGAAAATCAATCTCCCCTGTCCAAAACAGCCATACTTTGCCACCAATCTCAACATTATGACAAAAATTATTACAATGAAGCCATTGTGCCCAACGTGAACACTTATTAACCGAAATAAAATGTTCTAACAAAGTTACCACCGATGGATGGTGCTTATTAATAATACGTCGTAAGCTAGCCTTCGACGAACGAATACCTCTAATATTCCAAATTAGAATATTCATCAAATCAGTAATGTTTATTAGACCGTGTTGTCTATTCAAGAACAACCATTGCTTTCTTCTTTTTTCCACCCCTCAATGTTTTAAGAGGAACTTCAATTTCACTATTCGAATCATTGCATTTTGCGGCTAGTTCTTCTAACTCATCATCCTCCTCCCTTTCCGACAAAATCTCCCTTGCACCCTCACCCCCTCTTGCTCATCCTCCACTGCAACAACCCCCTTTGAATTTTGACGAAGCTCATATTCCAGTGCTTCATCAATAATTCTCAAAGCACTTCTCGAGGTTCCTTCTAACACTTCATTAATCAATTCCTTTCCCTCCATTTTTCCAGACTGTTCAAAACACTGGCCAGGACCATGTGCCCTCACCAACGCTGATTGCTCTTGCCTATCACCACTGTGACGCCCCCAAATTCTGCTTGGGATCGGACGGACATTTGAAGCGTCGAGACATGCAACACAAGGTTACTTGCCCCCGTTCATGACATATAAGATGCAATGTTCCTAACATGCATTTAGCATTATACAATATTCGCAGCAGATAATATATTTTTTTTCTTTAGCAATACTATGCACCAAACTGAAATATCCCAAATACCTAAAACATACTTCATACTTAACGACATACTAAACAACTAAGATCACAATAATAGTCCATATGATCGTGATCAAAAGAGTGCTGGAGATTGAACTCCACAAATACAAGTAGTAATCTGAGGTAACTACTGTATTACCATCTACGTCGCACCGTCGCTTAGTCGACCGTTTCCATTTGGTCGATTCCCGGTTCTCCTTCAGATCCTGTAACAAAATCTATCATTCGGAGGGAATGGTAGTTGTGACTACCACAGTGAGATTTGATTACAAATCTCAGCAAGTTAACAGAAAACTTCCACACAGGTTAATGATGCATGCATGGCAGTAAAAGTATGAATACATAATCAAATCATAAGTAATCATAGCATAACTTGACATACAACATAACATAACTGGCATAACTTAAACTGAAACTGAAGCTTAGCATGAACGTGACTTGAAACATAACATGGACTTGAAACATAGCATGAACGTGAACTTGAAATATAACATGGACTTGAAACATAACATGAACGTGAACATGCATAATTTGAACATGAACTTGAGCATAACATAACATAAATGTGAACTTGGAACATAACGTAAACATGAACATAACATAACATGAACTTGAAACATATTCTTGTCTCATGGGATTACCATGATTGCGTGAACGTAAACTTAAACATAACATAACGTGAAACATGACTTGAACGTGAAATACATGAACTTGGAATCTTTTTCAATAGACTTAATCATAAAGTGACCATATGGGTGCTACACGGGTCCCCTTGAGCCGTGTGTTCCTGCCGATTACTGCATCACATCACAGGTTTCTATACCAGCTGTGAGTGCGTTAATACGTACTCCACAGTTGTTGTGGCTCCATGTATTCTATGTGTCACAATTGCTGTGTCTCACGTAGTGTATGCTCCACAGTTGTTGTGACCCCATACTTCATGCTCCATAGTTGTTGTGGCCCCATGACTTATTTGTTTGTGCCACACTTCCTGTGGGCACACGTAACATAAAGTGTGGCTCCATCGGCTTTAGTGCCTAGCGCGTTCCGGTGACCAGCTAATTAGGCCTCATTCGCAACCTGGTTGACTGTACTTCATCAACCCAGGAAATTTCACACATATTTAGACACTCCAGCGTGAACAAAGGAGTTCCACTAGGATATTACCCTAGCCTAGCGCTTAGGGTCATGATTGACATGAATAACTTAACTGGCATAAATGACATTTCGTAACGTGATGTAACATGAAAGTGACATAAAAGACAGAAGTCCTGACGTAGCATAATGTGACATGAACGTAAGATGACAGACATGACATACTTCAAGACATAAATGTAACAGAGAACATTTCATAACATGGCATACATGTAACATGCACCATTTCGTAACATGGCATACCATATAACATACAACATTTCTTAAAATGGCGTAACATGTGACAGTGAATATTACATGACATGAAATACATGTAACAGATGGCATACTTAACTTAACATGACATACTAGCAATGTATAGCAATACGTGACAGAATATCTTATATAACAGATGAATAATTCATGACAGAATAAATTATGTGTAATAGATAAATATGTAATGACTTGGCATGGCACATATGATAGTATGCATATATACGATTTAGTTCTCTTACTTATCACTCATACACATTAAAGTGATAGTAAGTTAAAAGCTAATTTACCTCGATCGTCGTGTCCTATGAGTGTAAAGCGCGAAACACGAGGAACTGTAAGAGGGTATTCTAAAAGTTAAAAATTAATTACTAAGAATTAGAAAAGTGAAGAGGGAAAACTTAGAGTAAAATTACCATTTTACCCTCTACATGTGGGAAAATGACCATTTTACCCCTAACTTAAAGATTTCATATCCTAACTCCAAAAATTACCAAAATTTACATTCTTCATGTAAATTTTGTCCTAGACTCAAATAACAACTCAAAAAAATTTAAAACCAATCACAACTATGGAAAACTCACAATGGCTGAAACATACATAGGCCATTTATCTTGATTTTGGTTGCAATTTCTTCCATCTTCAAAACTTATGATTGAACCAAAATTTTGTAACAAGGATCTTTCTATCCTAAGTTTAAAAATACACTTAAAATATCCATTAAGAAAAGCTAATCATCAACACCAAACTTTTTGTAAAAAGACCAAAATTTTTTAACAAAAAGTAAACCCTTAAATCACAAGTTTTGACCTTAATAAAAACATCTCCAAGAATTCCAAAAAATCAAATCTTACATCTAACATATTCATAACATCATCCTAAGATCAACCATGCTTTAAATCATCAAACAAAAGCCACCAAAAATCACAAAAACAACACTTGGAGTTTTTGGTTTTGAACTTAGTCCAAAACAGAAACTTTTTTCTCCACTAACTTTGATCAAAGTCTTGATCCATGGCTTATACACATGTGATCTTCAAAGTAAAACATCTCATGGTTTAAAAATGTGTCCTAAAGAAGATCCAACCATCAAATTTAAAATCACATGGCTAAAATTTAATAAAACATGGATCTAACTCAAAAACATCAAATTTTAGGCCTAACCGAAATCCTCTTGCATAGAAAATATTCAAACTTTCACAAAACAGAAACTGTTTTTCCACTTCCAGTTTTCAAGTTTCTAACTCTAAGAAAACCTATCATCAAAAGCTTTATTTATTCAACAAAACCTCAATGAAAATTCATAAACACATGTTAACAACACGCCATAAAATTTTCGGACCAAGATATGTCCATTAGCTTGGTCAAAACTTCCAAAACATAACATACTCTCCAGTTTCACGCCCAGAATGACCTTTCTATGGTTAAAAATACTTTTGACCGATCAAATGTGCATGGAATGAGACTAATAAGATATCCACAGAAACAAGACTCAAAGATGAAAAACTTGTGTGAAGGAATTATCTTGGGAAAATACCTACAAAGGGTCTCAAATGGCCACGCAAAATGTCCCAGAAATCTACCTGAGAGAGCTCTTTTGGGTTTCTCTCTAAGAACGGGGGAAAAGAAGTGATAAAATGGAATGAAAAGTGCCTTGCACGACTATAGACTCCTGGAGGGGGAAATTGTGGGCTGGAATGACCCTTGATTGGAGGTGGCTATGTGACATAAAGTGGGGAATAGTGAGGGGCAAAGACTGCCTGCAGTAGCTGTGAAAGATGGAGGTTGATGGAGTGGATTTCTCCTTCACATCAAGGCACTATTGGGTGCAGCCAATGGCAATGGATGGTCTGCCATGTGGGGGAGGAAACTTCTCCAAGAAGCTATGCCAAGGTGGCCAATTTCGTGTGCCTTGGTGGGCCCCACCAAGTGGGCTTCAATTTGGGGTTTAAAGGGGGTTTGGTTAGGGTTTGAGATGCTATCAATCCCAAAACCAATTTTTCTTGGCCCAATCAAATTTCCAAGGTTTAAAAGGTTGGATAATGATGTCATAACAAGGATTTGATTAATTAATAGCATGTTGATGTGATTTAATCAAGTGATTAAATACAATGCTAGAAATCGGATTATAAAGGGTTTGGAGGCCACCTTTAGGGTTTGGGAAAACCGTTTAGGGTTTTGGTTTCAACCAAGCTTTTGGGGTGTCAATTGGATTCCAACCATTTAGGGTTTTGCTAGGGTTGGAACCCTCTTTGGTTTGGCACAATTTAGTTGTTCAGATGAAACAGAGCTTTGCTTAGGTGGCATGATCTCACACCTTGACTTCCTTCACAAATCTATCTAATGGTTCCTCATGGTGCCAAGTGTCTAATATTATTCACTATGTGTGGTTAAGATCTTGCCAAGTGTCCAAATAAAACTCCTCCAACTTAATTTGGACATTTCACACTGTGATTTTGAAAACACTGCACTAGGTGCGCTTATCGAGGTTACTATTCACTCCAAAAAAAATACATAATAAACTTAGTAACAAAAAAAATACATATCAACCCGGAAGTGCTCCTAAAAATAAATTTCACAATTTCCAACAGACATTTCTTCCGAAATTATGAAAATAGGCTATTGCACCATAAAATCCTAAATAATCCACTGAGTCTAATGGCACAGATCAAAAAGCATTCTGACACTTCTAACTATCTCAAATAATTAAACTCATAAATCTAGCACCATAGTGAGTGATAACACTGATTATGCTGACAGACTAAAACCTAAGCAACTGGTCGATTCGTAAAAACTTATGGATTTTTCACGAGATTCCTAAAGTCAATAGAAATTTCACCAATGAATTTCTAGCGGACTGTTACAACCACTTTTCCTAACGTCTTCTCCCCCAAACTCCTGGCTATCTAGTACATGCGCTTGTGTATAATCTAGATTAAATTGGCTCTAATTGACAACGTCTCCAATATCAGACACATAAAAAATGTCCACACCACATTTTTCTTGCTCTGATTTTCTCTCTCGAATCCAATTCATAATTTCTGTCCTTCTGGCCTGATTTTTTATTACTCCATTCCCCGGGACATTGATTAGCCCCGCCTCTATCTTCTTTCCTCCCACCACTTTCCACTCTGGTTTCCTAACATTTCTAGCTTCAACATCAACCATTTTTTTCTTTCCCTTCTTCTCGATTTTCTCTTTAATATTACATTGTGTTTCCACATGGCCTTGTTTGCGGCACCATCCACAGAACGACGAAACTGACTCATAAATCACTTCTTGATAATGACTGGTTGCAAGCCCTAGCAGACCAAGCCAAAAATGATATTTCAAAGGTAGTGACACATCTATCTCTACGCATATCCTAGTAGCTTCCGGTCTCGATACACAAGCGGTAGCGTTATCGCGCTTCAAGAAACGACCAAACCCTTCCCCCAATACTTTTCAACACAGAAATATTGAAATAATTCGAGGGGAGGCCTGGGAAAGAGATCCAAACAGGAACTAGCGGTGATTCAGCGTCTTCATCAAAATCTGGGGACCAATGAAAATCTTATATAGGATCCCAATCACATCTGCATTCCCACGAGCCATAACATTTACGAAATCCTCTTCATTGGTAAGCCTGATCAACACATTACGAGCATTCCTCAATTGCCCCACGAGCGGTAACGATTTAAGCCCCCATCTATTTTTGATAACACCATGTATATGGTCTAATGATGGTTGACGGCGCAAGAATTTCAGAACCATAGCAAAACGGAACGGTTCTGCTAATTTAAAAATTTCTGATTGTGAAAACACAAAAAAACATCTCCCCTTCACTGAATTTTGGTTCACGTAATGGGATATCAACCTCTGGTAAAACTTGGGCCACAACATCAGCATAACCATGTGCAAAGCCAGCCCATCCATACTCCTCAAATGTCCAGCCTGAACGCCGGATACCTCTTTAACGCTGGCCGCCCCACCAGAAGGCAGGCCCGTTGAGAAGAACGATGGAGCGGCAGGGAGAACCATGCAAAAAACCTAGGAATGACTCCAATCGCGAGAGAGAATTGAGAGCCATGCTACGTCAGCAAAAACTTTCTAGGAGAATGTTAGACTTTTGGTTTGGTTTCCCTAGAAAATCATTTGTCTTCCTTAAGGTGGTTCACTTCATCTTAGATGATTCACTTCATTTATTAAGGATAGGTAATTGCCCTTGATAAATAAAATGGTTAACCCTTGCTATTTTTTATGGATGAAATCATGAGGGTAGCCCAAAAGTTCTAGGAGTAATAAGTAAGGGTCCCTAGTCTTGCCTATATAAAGGGGCTTGTGTTTTCTATTAAACTCACCCAAAAAGTTCTAAGGCAAAATACTAGAAGTCCCTTCCTTACAGAAAAATCTTTACTCTCTTTTGTAGGCTTTTCAGTTCTCAAACTGTAACACCCAGCTTAACTAACTTTTGATTAACCCTTAAGTACTCTATATTAGGCTTTTAATTATGGCTTAATCACTTTCATTAAGGTTGATAGTGGGGTTAGCATTAATGTTGGTACTTAGTGTTAATGAGCTAAGGATTAGAGAGGCAAACCCATTAGTAATTTTGGTGAGGCTTTTTAGGACCGAAGTACATTCATGGGCCTAGCCTAAGAAAAAAAAAACTTGAACCAAGCCCTTAGGAAATGAAGGCTAGTCTTGGTCCAAGTATAGAAAAGCATAAGGCTTTTGGTGTAGATTGGACCCTTGGCCCTTTTCAGGCTCATATGGCCCATAGCCATTTTGGACTCATTTTTCCATTCAAAGACCAAAGGCCCAATACACCATACCATTGGTTTCCTTAAGCCCAAATCACACTCAAAGTACCCAAATTAAGTTTTAAAAATTTGCTAAAGCCATTAACCATCATACTTGAGGTTAGTGCACTTCAAGCTATGCTTTGAAGCTTAATCATGCTTAATCTTTTCTTAAACTTTTTAATTCAAATTTTCATGAATTAATACTTCCTTAAACCATGATTAGAACATGTTAATACCCAAGCTAAACCATTCCACATGTCATTAAGAAAAAATGACATAATAAGCCTAAACCATGCTTCAATCGGTTTTGTGCATTGCCCTTTGTAATGCTTGGACTGTTTTGCCCTTGGGTCCAACATTTTTGCGGTTTATCCTCAAGGGTAATAGGGTCCTTAAAAACCTTATGAGACCCTCAAAAACTCAGTTTGAGCCTTGGACAAAATTGGTTGCATCAACCAACTCAAAGAACCAAACTGGGTGCACCTTGGTCTAGTTTGTGTAGGAACCCATTGGATTGAGTTTGAACCAGCCTCCTGCCATGGTTTGCACCACCACCCCATGCCACCTCCTTCTCCACCCAATCACCAAGAAGTCCCATAACCATCATGAAGAATTTTGACTCATTTTTGCTGGCCAAAAAGATCCAAAACCGAACTGATTTTCTGCCACCACAAAACCACCTTCATCCACCTATTTTCAAGAGTGGTTTGAGGGATCTTTTCCCATCCAAATGATGCCCCACAACCTGGAGTCATCTACAGGACCCTTGCAGCTACTTTGGTGAGGAAATGATGGTGGTTTAGGGCACTATTCCATTCTGCACAAGTGACTTAAGCTCATGTAAGCACCTCCCACTTCACCCAATCACCGAGCACCCAAGCCAACGTCCCTCACCCCTTGGCCACCTATAAATACTTTCCTTTCCTTCTAATTTCACCCACACCATAGCTCCAAGCATCATCTTGAGCCTTGAGAGCATTTCCCCCTCTTAGAGATCAAAAGAGTGCAAACCGAGTGAGTTTTGGTGAGTTCTCAAGTGTTCTTGTGTAAGGCAGTCTAGAGAGCTTGGAAGCCACAAAATTTGTAAAGTTTCTTCCTTTTGATCTTAGCTAGCATTTCAAGCTTTTTTCCCAAGTGTTGGTATGAAATTTGGTTGAGTTTTGAGAAGGTTATGATGCTTAATGCAAAACCGGATCAATTAAAGGAAGGTTTGAATGATTGAATGTTTTTAACTGGAAGTTTAGCTATGGCATGTCCTAAGCATGATTTGATATGATCTATCAATATCCTAACATGATTATGGAAGGTTAAATTTATGATTAGAAGCATGTCATGATAGGTTTTAAATCTATCTTGTTTTGATCATCAAGCATGAATCGGTTTTAAGCATATTGGTGATTAAGGATTTCTTAGCTTTGACTAAGTGTTGGGATGAACTTAATTACTCAAGGATTAGACTTCATAATATCCCTAAAGATGTTAGTGATCATTAATGATTAAAGAAAATCTCACATGCATGCATTCATAGGGATCAATAGTTGAAAATATACATAGGTATCAACTAGGATGCATGCCACGGGTTGGGACTAATTGGAAAAGTTTCACTTTGAATCTTAGAAATCTAAGGGCATAGTAGGTTTTAGAATGCCAAAAATATAAAGTCCATGAAATTTGGTTAAATCTGGAGTTCGTTTGCAATTAGTGAAAATTTAGGGCCTAAATGGTAATTTTTGAAAGTCTAGGGGTATTTTTATAAATATCTAATTTTTGAAGCCTTTGATTTTGAACATGTCCATAAGAGTATTAATCCTAACTTAGTATACACATGATTTATGCAGCTACAACGCTAATTTCAAATTTTTCCGGAAGTTTGTAAGTTAGCCTCTAACTTACGCCTTGATAAATTTCTTATGAATTATTGATAAATGCTTCATTTATTCTTCAATTATCATTTTGAGCATAAATTATCATGTTATATGAAATATTGAGTGCATACTTACATAACATATGACATTTTTACCATTTTTACATATTACATTTATAAATGTCATTTTTACATGAAATTTACTACATATGCATATGTCATGAAAAATATTTTTTTTAAAGTCATAGCATGAAAATCATTTTTATCACGACCCCAAAGACCGGGATGGGGAATTATCTTGGTGGAACTCCTCTGTCCACTCTAAAGTGTTTAATAATGGAGTGGTAACCCCTGGGTTGACAAAAAGCAGTCAACAGGCTTCGAATGAGTTCTTTTTAAAGAACGCCGGAGCGAAATCAATATGTTATGACACCTAAAGCTGGTGGGTGTACACGTTATAATTTTTATGATGTTATGTTATTTACCAATGCATTTAGAACGAGTCTATAGACAACGTAGTTTCGTATATACTACAGTCACCGGCAGGTACTCATAGTGCATATGGGGAACTGCGACATTACCACACATTATGTTATTAATTAAGATAATTATGTAAGTCTATGATGATGAAAGTTTATGATAAAATTTTTATGAAAAATTTATGTCTTATCAAAATGATGACGAAATTACTTATTGAGTAAAAACCCGTGTCTCCATATTTAAAAAAAACAAAGTGTTGAGAATTTAGATGGGAGATATGCATACTAATTTTTCCACATCTCATGCATTGCATATCTATCATTTTTTTCAGATTGATTTATGTTTGTGTCAGTTAGTTGTTTAACTTACTAAGATTTCGAGTAAATCTCACCCTTTTATGGGTCCACTATCATTCCATTCGGAATGATAGAAGTTGTGTCAGGAATCGATCAGGACGAGATTGATGGAGCATTGGATTCGCATGATTGAGAAGTTGGATCTGCAAAGGAAGCTGGACTTAATTTTGATGTTCATAGCCCAAGTCCTTTATGCTTTAGATCGCATTAAGAGAATGATATGACTTTGTATATAAGTCTATGCTACTTTAGAATTTCGAACATGATGATTATCTAATGAATTTGGGATGTTTTAGTTATTCTGGCATATTTTTCACCTTAACCTTTTATTTTCGCTGCGATTATTGCATATTGCTAGTTGCATACTAGGATTCATTGCATATTACCTGTCATGAAAGAGGGTATGTAACATTGTGTTGCATGTTTCGACGCTCTAAGTCTCCATTCCTTCCTTAGTGGGGATTGGGGGTGTGACACAAACCCAAATAGCTGGAGGTAAAAGATCCTATAGATCTCTTTATTCTTTTAAGAAGTTTTTACAGGAACCCCCCTCGAGCTTTGTAACAATCTAATTTCTTATTTAAAACCAAGACGGACTTTATTATTTGAATTTTCCTCATTATCTTGACCTTATCTATCCTCAGGAGTTTTTTGGATTGCCTTAGCAGGTATGAACTTGATAAGCCCTTATCTAGTGGGCTTATCATAGACCCGCAAGCCATAGCCTACACGAGACATTCACTCGAGGCCCATCTACCTAGGCCCGACCCTTAGGTATACGCAGTCAGGCCCATCAAGTTAGGTAGGGGAGTTAGGCCATTCCAAAGCCTATTTCAAGAAATGAAAGTACAAGGTGCTCTTCTATCTAAGCCTTTTGAATGCCTCCTACGTTCTCACGACAAATGTAAATTTAATTTATGAAAGTTTTGTCTTTCCCAAAGGCTAGAATTCAATAAATAGTCATTTGAAGCTGCCAACAAAAAAATTCAAAAAATTAAGTAGACCTCACACAAATGACTTTGTAAGCTAAAAGAATAAGAACCAATGACCTCCTTCACAAAATCAATCTTGTTTTGTCTATGGCAAAAGTCGGCATTTTGCCACTTTTATTGATATTTTTTAAAACACACTTATGTTTATTTATTAAAAAATAAAAGTGATGCTTTTGAAAAATTTAAAGAATTCATCCATGAAGTTGAAAATCAATTTGGTACAAAAATTAAAATATTTAGAAGTGACAGAGACCAAGAGTATGATTCAAATGAGTTTAATAATTTTGTTCAGTCATTGGAGATTATCCATGAAACTACTGCACCATACTCATTTGCATCTAATGGTGTCGCTGAGAGAAAAAAAATATAGCGTTGATTGAGTTGACAAATGCCATACTTATTGATTTAAGCATTCCCTCAAATTTTTTGGGTGAAGCAATTTTGACTGTTTGCCATGCTTTAAATAGGGTACCTTGTAAAAACTCAAAAACTACACCTTTAAAATTATGGAGAGGGTATATGCCAAATTTGGGATATTTTAAAGTTTGGGGTTGTTTAGCATTTATAACGCTAACAAATCCTAAAAGACCCAAATTGGATGTTAAAACTATCACTTGTGTCTTCTTGGATATGCAAAAAATAGCACAACCTATAGATTTTTTGATATTGAAAATAAAATGGTTTTTTAATTAGGCGATGCAATTTATCATTAAGAAAAAATTCATTTTAAATCCAAAAATAATGGGGGGCAAGAATCTAGCCAAAATACTTTTGTGAAGATAGTTATGTTATTCCTCAACAAAATCAAGAGAGTTTTGAATTAAAGAGTAAGAGAACTAGAATTAAAAGAGATTTTGGTCCCGACTATTATATTTATAATATTAAGGAAAACCCAAATACTTTACAAGAAGCACTAGCATCACCTGATGTTGTCTTTTGGAAAGAGGCTATAAATGATGAGATAGATTCACTAATTTCTAATAAAACTTAAAATTAGTTGAATTACCACCAGGATGGAACATTTAAAATTCAAGTTTAGGTTTGTTGCAAAAGGTTTTAAACAAAAAATTGACCTTGATTTTTTCGACATCTTTTTTCCGATTACAAGAATAACATCTATTAGATTATTGATTGTCGTTATAGCAATCTATAATTTAAAAATTCATCAAATGGATGTTAAATTAGCATTTTTAAATGGGGACCTTTGTAACAGCCTGCTAGAAATTCAAGGGATAAATTTCTTTAGACTTTAGAAACCTCCTAAAAATAAAAATAAAAATAAAAATTTTCATGAATCGACTCAATCGCATAGGTTTTAATCTGTTAGCATAGTCAGTGTTGCCACTCACTATGGTGTCCGAAGTGTATTTTATTTATTTGAGGTACCTAGAAGTGTCAGAATGGGATACGGTTTGCACCATTAGTTTCGTTTAAATATTTAGGATTTTATGGTGCAATAAACTCATTTTTAATTTTCGGATGAAACTCTTGTTTGAAAACACGTTTTGATAATTTCGAGATACTTCAAAGCCGAAATTTGATAAAAGATTTGCACTCTAAAGTTAGTATGAGTTTTTAAGTTTTTACAGTGTAAAGTTATTTTTTACTTTTTAGGAGTGAATAATAACCTCAATAGTAGCACCAAGTGTAGTGTTTTCAAAATCACAGTGTGAAATGTCCAAATTAGGTTAGAGAAGTTTTAATTGGACACTTGACAAGATCTTAACTATACTTGGTAAACAGTATTAGACGCTTGGCACTAAGAGGAACCAGTGATGAAAATGTGAAGGAAATCAAGCAATGAGATTATGCTATCTAAGCAAAACATCATTACATCCAACCATCCAATTTGTGACAAACCAAACCAAAGTGGGTTTCAACCCTAGAGAAGCCCTAAACATTTGGAATCCAATTGAAGCCTCAAAAACTTGGTTGAAATTGAAACCCTAAATGGTTTCCCCAAACCCCAAATTTGCTTCCAAACCCTAAATGGATCCAGTTTCTAGCTTAGTGTTTAATCAGTTGATTAAATTACTTCCAGATGCTATTAATCACTCAAATTCATATTATGATATCATTATTAAATCCTTTAAACCTTGAAAATTTTATTGAGCTAAGAAAAATTAGATTTGGGCTTGATAGCAACCTAAACCCTAGCCTTAAACCCTGAATTGCCCATTCGGTTAAGGTCCATGGCCCACGAAATTGAGCCATCTTTGCAAGGCTCATGGAGGAAGTTCCCCCTGCCATGGTTGACCAAAAAATTCCCAAAACAGCCCCAAGTTGTACTTGATGAGAAGGCCAAGGCCACTTCATCACCACCCCCTCACTCGGTAGTCCAAGGGCAGAAAACTTTGGGCTGGTTTTGCCCATTGTTTTGGCTGATACAAACATCACTCAAGTGTCATTCACAACCCTCTCATCACCTCTCGTAAGAAGGCATCCAAGTCTATTCCCTTTTATTTCATCCATTTACAACACTTTTCCTGGAGAGAAACCTAAAGGTTCTCTTAGATAGTTTTCTTGAGTCACTTTGCTATCCATGTTTGAAGCTTTTATAAGTATTTTATCATAGAGTCTCCTTCACAAACGTTGTTTCTCTTTGAGTCTAGTTTATGTGGATATCTTTTATGTTAATTTTCATGGTCACCTGCTCAGTAAAAAACCGTGTTAAGCATGGAATGGTCATTCTAAGCTATAAACTGGACAATGCTTGATATTTTCGTCTTTTTGACCAAGCTATTGGAAAGATCTTGGTTTGATTGTTTTATGGAGTGTATTGAAAATTTTTATTTGAACAATTATGATTCATTGGATGTTATATAAGCTTGTGATGAAAGTTTTTCTCAGATCTAAAAAGTTGAGAATTGGAAGGAGTAAAACAGTTGCTATTCTATGTAAGTTTGAATCTTTTGATGAGAAAATATAATCCAGTGGCTTTGATATTTTTATATGATGATGCTAAGACTTTTATCTACATATTAGGATGTTAATATAAAGATTTTTGGTGTTGACTTTGAAGATATGATTTTTTATATATGAAAAGGTTTAGTTAGGTCACAGATTTGAAGTTTATGCATAGATCTATGTTTTGGTTTAATTTTGGCCATGTGATCTTGAGTTTAATGCTTAGATCTACTTTAGGACATGATTTTAAACCATATGATGTTTTTAGTTTATGATTATTTTCATGAAATGTTTTAGATCAAGAGTTTGATCAAAACCAAACCTTGTAGAAATCGATTTGTGAGAAAGTGTTGAAACTGAAAGATTAGAAATGGATTTTTGTAAATTTTGTGATTTTCACTAGATAATTCATAGGATGTTAGTTCTTACGAGTGTTATAAACATATTAGAAGAATTTTTTTAAACTTTTGGGTTTCTTGGAGATGTTTTAAAAAGAGACAAAACCTTGAGAATGAAGGGTTGTGTTTTAGTGAAAAAGCTTAAAACTTGGTATGAAGAAGTTTTGTGATTTAGTGAAGTGGATTTTTGTTGATTGTTTTAATATTTTATTCGGACATAGGATATGATTTTCTATGTTGCAATATTTTGGTTTAAGTATGAGAAATTTGGTTTGATAAGATTGCAACAAAAATCATGAAAAATGGCCTATGTGTGTTTCGGCCTTGGTGTGTTGTCATTGTTGTGATATGTTTTGAACTTTTCTAAGTAGATATTTTGATTTAGGGTTGTGAGTTTTGCAGTTAGGATGTAAAATCCTTAAGTTAGGGGTGAAATAGTCATTTTCTCATATGTAGAGGGTAAAATGGTAATTTTAGTCTAAGATAGTATTTTCATGTTTCTTAGATATTAGTGGTGAATTTTCTAACATTTAGAAATCCCTACTTACAGTTTTTCGTATTACGCACATTTTTTTGTACACGACAATCATTGTAAATTAGCTTCTAACTTACTATTAGATTACTATGTATGTATGTTGGTAAGTGAACTATTGTTTATGTACTTATGTTATCATATATGCCATGCTATGTACCATGTCACTACATGTATGTCTGATATATATTATATTCTGTCATGCAAGTTTTATCTGTTATACCTTATATTCTGTCATGTAATCTTTATATGTTATACATTGTATTATGTCATGCAATGTTTATCTGTTATACATTATGCCATGTCACAAAACTTTTGTTTGTTACATGTTATGCCATGTCACCAAATGTTTGTCTGCTTCACGTTATGTCATGTAATGCATCTCACGTACATGTGACATTACGTTATGTTACATCGGGTTATATGTCCTTTCTTTTCATCTCACGTTATGTCTCGAGTACAGTTTTTGCATATCCAAAATAATATTTTCATGTTAGTCTAGTCTATTTTTATTTATCACAACCCTGTGCTAGGATGAGAGAATATCATAGTGGAACTCCTTTGTTCATGCTGGAGTGTCTAAATTAATGTGAAATTCTCTGGTTTGACAAGATAAAGATCAACAAGCTTCTTATGGGGCCTAATTAACTGGTCACCAAAGCGAAGTCAGGCACTAACGTCGATGGTGCCACCCATATTTCAATTTCATGTTATACGTACTCATGCTGATGCAGATACCTGACACGGGATACGTATATTACGTGTTCCATAGCAGATGCAGATACCTATGAACTAGCACATATGTTAATGCACTTAAAGCTAGTGCCGATACTTGTATTGTGATGCGGTAATCGGTAGGGACACAAGCCTCAAGGGGACCCATGTAGCACCCACATTTCACTTTTAATAATCATGCTTAATCATTGAACAAGATTCTAAATTCATGTATTTCATATTTATATTCATGTTATTTACCGTTTAGTTTAGTCTCAATTCAGTTCAAGTTCACTTTATGTCCAATTCACGTTCAGCTTTATGTCATGTTTAGTTCACATCAGTTCAATTCTTCTTATGTCAACTCAAGTCATGTCAAGCTTATTTATTATCATGTTACGCATTCATGCTTTTACTGTCATGCATGCATCTTTAAACTGTAAGTTTAAGTACTTTGTTAACTTGCTGAGATCTGTACTCAAATATTACATTGTAGTCCCAACTACCATTCCCTCCAGAATGGTAAATATTGTGACACAGATCGATGGAACCAAATTGTACCAGTCTAAGGTTGGAATGGCCAAAAGTGAATAGTACTAATTTTACTATAGACAATTGTTTCCAGCTGATAGGCTGCTAAGCGAATATTACTATATAGCTAGAGAAGGATATCACGGAAAACTTGGAGTAAATTGTAGAACTTGTAATACCCGAGTCCTACTAGGGGAAAATCTTATGTTATTAATTTGTTTTAAACCAAATTCTTTTCTATGTATTTTAATATAAGGATCTTCTTTACTATGATTTTAAAATATGTATATTATTCCATATTTAAATGAGACTTAGACAAATAGAGATGAGGATATCCTTGTATTTTGGGTTACCAATTTACCCTTAGTCTTATTATGTTGTACATTAGTAAGTTTACCTTTCTTTTGATCCCATCTCTCGATTTGGTAGGCAGAAAAATATCCATCCAAGTTTGTATCGTAGCCGTCCATTTCATTTCAAAAAAAAAAGAGCCCCCCAACCCGTGCGTCTCTTCCCTCACTCTTTCCTCCATCTCGCCTCTCCCTCTCAAGTTTAGAAACCTAGCTTTGGTCTCCTCAAGGAGAGGGATAACCAGGTAAGCTCCATTTGTTACCCACCTTCTTGAGGATTTTCGTTTCTACAAGATTGGCATACAAGATTTTTTATCTGAAATTTCTATTTTGTGCTCCAGCCGAGACCCTCTCCATTCTTTAGATTTTTCACTTCCATCTTCTTGTTTGATGCCCCATTTCACACCTTGGGAGGAAGATCAAATTAGGTAACAAACCTAGTTCCCAAACTCCTTGTAGTTGGATTGAAGCTAAGCTCAAACCGTGGCATTTTACTCTGTTAGAAACCTGCTTGTGATGCTACTATAATAGTGAAGATGGTGGAAATGGAGATTACGGCTGTAGTATTACTTCTATTGGAATGTTGTTGTAATGAGGAATGTAATAGGAATGGAATGCTACAGACTGATGCAATAATGAATGTGCACACCAGGTGTTTGGATAAATGGCTAGAGGAAATATATTGCTACGGGAGTAAGTTCGAGGGCTCCCAACTTCCTTCAGAATTCACTTCTTACAATATTCTCTGATGCTCAATTCCACTACTTTCCCTACCTTAAGACGTTGCTCTAACAGAATTTCGAGTAAACTAACTTGACCTCATAGTATGCAAAAAGTAAATGACATATTGGTATGAAAACAAACAATTGATAGACGAACGCATCGTTTGGAATAATTCCAAACGTTGTGTTTACAGATCCATAATAAAGATAATTGAAACGGTCCATAGCACCCATCTACAACTAATAAAAACACCCAGCAATACGGTGCGTCTTGTTCTTCAAGTCCCTGGCTTCTCGACGTCGTTCCAGCCTTCTTTGAACTGCTTCAAGTCTCCCTTCTTCACTTCAACAGATCCCGCAAGGTACTTGACTTCAGTAACTTAGTTCTTGTCTTCTTCCTTAGCGCCGACGGAGCCCTAACATTCCCCTCCTCTTAAAAAAACCTTGCCCATAAGGTGTGGGTAAACACCTTGAAGCTTCCACAAAAATTCTAGGTACTTTCTTCCGTAGGTAACCCATTCCATTTAACTAGCACCTCTGTAACCGCAAGATCTCCATGCCTCCTCATCCTTCTCTCTAAAATTTTCTCAGGTTCTGGTTGTATCTCTCCGAAGAATCAATGGGAGGAAGAGCCTAAAGTATGGGAACCTGTGATCCCCACTTCAAACAAGAAAAGTGAAATGTGGGGTGGATCTTGGAATATTCGGGTAGTTTCAGTCTATAGGCCATGGATCCGATCCTATCTTCCACCTGGAAAGGCCCATAATACCTGGGAGAGAGCTTTAAATTCCTCCTCAAAGCTAGGGTTTTTTGACGATATGGCTAAAACTTGAGGTAAACCCAATCTCCTTTTTTAAATTCCCTTTCAGTTATCTACTTGTCAGCTTAATGCTTCATTCTTTGTTGTGCATATGTTAAGTACTGCTTCAGTAAATTAAGAATTAAAGTGAGTCTCTAGTTAAGGGTTTTGGTTAGTGAAGCTTAGAGTGAAATGGATATTGATGTACTCATTCCATTTCATTGAATAGGAATTTTTTAAGTTCAAAGGGAACCAAGATTAGGGTAGGTTTGGGGGCTGAGATGAGAATTTTGTGTTTTGTTTGAAAGTTTAAAATATTATGTTTTAGTATTATTATTGTGTTGGGATTTGAAAAAGTTGAATTGAGATTTGAAAAAGTTGAATTATTTATTATATTTTGTATGGAGATTTGAAAAAGGTGTAATGATGAGATGAGATGAGATGAGAATTTTGTGTCTCATCCCACCCCAGGTAAGTAGCTATGACCATGCTTCGTACTCAATATTTTCTTATATTAAATGGTATTTTTTATTCAAATGCTTCTTTGTGATAAAATGGTCAATGTATAAGCTATGTATCAACCCTTCATGATAACCCATGTTAAGCATCCTATAAATTATAAATGTGTATATGTATGATGCAAAGCATGCACATTCAAGGTTTAGATTATAGGATTTATCATGCACGTGTTTTCATAAAAGCTAATGATTTTCCTTACTATATAAGTATAGCATGAAATGCATTCTTATGAAAAAAAAATGCATGCCGCATTGGATTAAGAAAGATGATGAAATGCTATGAATGGAAAAGGAAGAAAAGAAAGGAAATTGAGGTTTTTGTATGAAAACATGTAAATGGCCAATGACAGAATGAAAAGGGTACTAAAGGAAAGGGGCAAATTGCAATGCCGGATCGGTCCCATTGGTAGTGCACCCAATGACACCATCCTAACCGAGGGATTTCCTAACCTATGGCCACGGGCAGAGATCAGGTCCAAAAGATCGCTAACCCTAACACACAGGGTGTAATAATGTGTACTGGTCAAAGAAAAGTGAAAACTAAATTTGAATGCTTATGTAAATGTTTTATGTTTATTTAAATATTTTAAGCTTGTGTGATCTTTAAAAAGAAAAGAATAGTTGAGGTAAGCTATTTTAATTTCTTGGTCTACTACTTATTGAGTATTAGACTCATCTTTGTGTTAATGTTTTAAATGTCCAAAAAATGACGAAAATGAAGACTGTGGAGCAAGACATTGCTAGGGAGGGGGAAGCCAGATGCCTAAAGTAGCCTAGGGATGGGTCTCTTTTATCTTATGTAAATTATTTGGTTGGTTGGTTTGTAAAAATGTTTTGGGGACATGTATTTTGAGACAAGTGTTTCTTTTGTGGAGTGGGTAGATGTTTCTACCTGGGAGATGGCTATAGTTTTTAAACTTGTAATTAATAGGACCGTCCTATATTTTGACAAATAGGTTATTTTGGGACTTGAAATATGACAAAAAATGGGAAAAGTCCAGTTTCTAAATTTTAGTATGATATATAGGTCTCTTTTGATAAACTCTTGATTTATTAGAAAAAAAAAAAAAAGGATGAGAGGTAGCAGCTTGTCTCATTCTAGGGAGGGGTTGTTACAAAACTTTTGGGAAGTACATGATGAGGACTAAGATATTATAACTTGTACTAAGCACCTCTCTTTTGAGGTTTGAGAGGGCCCATATTGTAAGGACCCTACTTTTGTTTAAGCATGGTTTAAACCAGTCTTTGAATGGTTTATGTGAATTCGGTATATGTGAATAGTTACGAATAAGTAGTTAGGTTTGGGATTAGCATTTTGGTACTTTATGTATTTCTCAAAGATTACCCACTGCAAATATTGCATATTGTTAGATGCATGCTAGGTGCATTGCATCCTTAATTGTCATGAACGAAGATAGATAACCTTGTGTTACATGTCAAAATGTTCCAAAGTCCGTTCTATCCCAAGCAGAATTTGGGGGCGTCACAACCTTCATGAAGAAATTTATATGGTTCAACCTGAAAACTTTATAGAGCCTGGCCAAGAAAGCAAAGTGTGTAAGTTGACAAAATCCCTATATGGCTTAAAACATGCCTTTAAATAGTGGCATGAGAAATTTAGCTCTTGCATGATCCAGAATGGCTATAAGCCAAATGAGAGTGATATATGTATTTATTAACTTATATAAAAAAAAAAAATCTTAGGATAATTGATATGTTATTATTAGCCTATATGTGGACGATTTGTTGATATTTGGTTCTAATTTGCATATCATAGTGAAACAAAAAAATATGCTTAGTAACCATTTGATATGAAACATCTGGTGAGGCTAATTTTATCTTGGGTACGAAAATCACAAAATCTTGTAATGATATTTTTCTTGATCAATCACACTGTATTAACAAAATATTAAAGAAATATAATTATTATGGATGCAAGCATGTGATTACTCCTTTTGATTCTAGTACTCATTTGTTTTCTGTTGAAAATGAAAATGATGTAATTAATCAAAAGTAATATATTAGCATGATTGGTAGTTTACGTTATGCGGCTGATTACACTAGACCTGACATTGCGTATGCAGTAGCTAGGAGTACTTAGTAGGTTTACTACAAAGCCAGGAAGAGACCATTGGTATGCAATGGATCAGATAATGAAATATTTATCCATTACAAAAAATTATGGTTTGTTTTATAGAAAATATCCTGCTAGATTCGAAGGCTTCAATGATGATGATTGTAGTACCTTGTTAGGTGATTCTCTTTCAACTACTGATTATATTTTTATCTTGTGTGGTGGTACTATATGTTGGAAGTCTAAAAAACGAAGGATTATTGCTAATTCAACTATGGAAGCTGAGCTTATAGATTTACCTTAAGCAAGTGAGGAACAAACTAGTTAAGAGATTTATTACACGAGATTCCTTTATAGGAAAAACCAGTTTTACCCATATTAACTCATTGTGATAGTATTGCTACTATTGGTAGAGTAAAAAATCACTATTACAATGGTATATCCAGACCAATAAGAAGAAAACACAATATTGTGAGATCATACTTGAGTAGTGATGTCATTTGCGTGGATTATGTAAAATCATGTGATAATCTAGTAGATCCACTAACCAAGGCCTTTGTGACAACCCGAACTTAGCCAAGTCATTGTCTATATTTCTTCGCCAGTTTATGTTTAATTTTTGGGCCATGCAAGAGGTGTAGAGTCCTTAGAGATCTTGGACCCTATTTGGTTCTAATGCAATAGGCATTTAAGCCCATAAGATAGGCCGAACTAGGCCTTAGGAATTTGGCTAGCGCATTTCGCTAAAGCCAAAAACCTAAGGGAACAAGGGGCATGCCCAACACATCACACCTTTAGGCCACTTGTCACACATGTAATGCCCAATGAATTTAGATATGATTGTGGGAAGAAGGGGTGAGAGACTTAGGGTTTCGGTAACCCAAAAGTCCTAGCACGACTACCATGGTAAATGCCACTTGTTTTGACACTTGTGAAAACTCCATAAGTTTTTACAAATCGACCAATTGCATAGGTTTTAGTCTGTCAACAAAGTCAGTATTATCACTCACTATGGTGCTAGAAATATGAGTTTTATTTATTTGAAATAGTTAGAAGTGTTAGAATTCATTATGGTCTATGCCATTAGACTTAGTATTATTTAGGATTTTATGGCCCAATAAGTTTATTTTCATATTTTCGGACGAAAGGCCTGTTTGAAACTATGAAATTATTTTTAGGAGTACTTCGAGGTTGAATTTCGGTAAACGATTTTCACTGTAGGTTAATATTAATATTTAGGAATTTTTAGTATGATGTTTATGATTCACTTTTTTAGAGTGAATAGTAATCTTGGTAAGCGCACTAATTGCAGTATTTCAAAATCACAGTGTGGAATGTCCAAATTTGGATTAGAGAAGTTTTATTTAGACACTTGGCAAGATCTTAGCCACACTTGGTGAATAATATTAGACACTTGGCACCATGAGGAACATTTGATGGATTTGAAGGAATCAAGGTGTGAGATCATGCCACTTAAGCAAAACTTTGTTTCTTTTGATCAACCAAATTATGCCAGACCAAAGAAGGTTTCAATCGTAGTGAAACCCTAAATGGTGGGAATCCAATTGAAAGCCTAAAAGCTTGGTTGAAACCAAAACCCTAAACGGTTTCCCCAAACCCTAAAGTTGGCCTTCAAACCCTTTCTAATCTGATTTCTAGCATTGTGTTTAATCACTTGATTAAATTACTTCCACATGCTACTAATCCTTCAAATTTTTGTTAGAACATCATTATCCAACCTTTTTAACCTTGAAAAAATTGATTGGGCCAAGTGATATTGGATTTGGGCTTGATAGCAACCCAAACCCTCTTTAAACCCCAAAATTTAGGCCCATTCGGTTTAGGCCCATTAAGGCCCACGAATTTGGTCACCATAGGATTGCTTCATGGCTAACTTTTGTAGCCCCACTTGGCTGGCCAGATCTTTACAAGAAGGTCCTCGAAGGTTCTTGAAGTACAAAGCTAAAGGGCCACCTCACTCTTTCACTCTTACACTCCACCTTGAGAAAAGATTTTGGACTGATTTTTATGAGAAGAAAGGGCAACACTTAAGCTTCCTTTCAGTCCTATCACTTTCCATAACTTGTGTAAGAGGCTCTCCAGTCCACTTCCCACGAAAAGCAACTCTCCTTTACACTTTTCCTTTATAGAACACAAAAGACACTCTCGGGCAGTTTTTCTTACCTCTATTGCACGCCTATTTCGAAGCTTTGGTAAGTGTTTTCTCGCACAGTTTCCTTCATGAACGTTGTTCATTTGTTAGTCTAGTTTACATGGATATCTTATTTGTTCCATTTAGAGATCTGTTGATTGGTAAAAAGTTGTTTAGACCCTAGAAAGGTCATTCTGGGAGATAAACTGGAGAGTGTGTTATATTTTGGAGTTTTTTATCAAGCTAATGAATAGATCTTGGCCCGAAATTTTTATGGAGTACTGTTAACAAGTGTATATGATTATTGGTTGAGGATTTGTTATATGATTAAAAGTTTTGGTGAAATATTTTCTTACATCTAGAAATTTAGAAACTGGAAGAGGAAAAACAGTTTTTGTTTTGAGAAAGTTTAAATCTTTTATGGTTTAATCTTATTCCAATGGCTTTGATATTTTTATTTGAAGATTCTAAACCTCTTATATACATTTTAAAATGTTATTTTGAATATATTTGATGTTAGTTTCGAAGATAATAAATTTTATGGAAGGAGATATTCGGTTAGACCAAAGTGATGATGTTTTTGGCTAAATTTATGTTTTGGTTGATGTTTAACCATGTGATCTTGATTTTGATGCTTGGATCTGTTTTAGGACACCTTTATAAACCGTGTGATGTTTTGATTTGAAGATCACTTCTTTATAAGTCATGGATCAAGAGATTGATCAAAACATGTTAGAAACAAAAATTTGTTTTGAACTTAGAAGAAAAACCAAAAAGTTCAAATATAGTTTTAGTGATTTTGATGACTTTTATTTATGATTCAAAACATTATTATTCTTAGGAATATGTTATGAGTATAGTAGAAGAAGAATTTTAGTTTAATCAAGAGTTTTAAAATTTGAAAGAATTACAACAAAATCAAAGGAAATAGTCTTTGTAAGTTTCGACCCTATAGAGTTTTTGATGGTTGTATTTAGTTTTAAATTTTTATGAATTGATATTTGAGCATAGGAAAAGATCTACATAAAGTATGTAGATTTTGGTATTTTTGGAGTTAGGATGCAAAATCCTTAAGTTAGGGGTAAAATGGTCATTTTCCTAAGTGTAGAGGGTAAAATGGTAATTTTACTCTAAGTTGATATTTTTCCATATTCCTAATTGTTAGTGATTAAGTTCTAATTTTTAGAAATCAATACTTTCAGTTTCTCATGATTGCACTTGAATTTTGTTTAGAAGCGCGAAGACCGAGGTAAGTTAGCTTTTAACTTACTATCAGTTTAATGTGTATGAGTGATAAGTAAGGGAACTAAAGTGTATGTATGCATGTTATCATATATACCATTTCAAGTCATTACATACTTATCTACTACACAGAATTTATTCTGTCATGAATTATTCATCTGTTACACAAGATATTCTGTCATGTATTGCTATTCATTGCAAGTATGTCATATTAAGTTAAGTATGTCATATGTTACATGTATTTCATATGACGTAATATTCACTGTCACATGTTACGCCATGTTAAGAAATGTTGTCTGTTACATGATATGCCATGTTACGAAATGTTACATGTTTCATAACATGGCATACATGTAACAGGCAACATTTCGTAACATGGCATACAATGTAACAGACAACATTTCTTAACATGGCGTAACATATGACAGTGAATATTACGTGACATGAAATACATGTAACAGATGACATACTTAACTTAACAAGACATACTTGCAATGTATAGCAATACGTGACAGAATATCTTATGTAACAGATGAATAATTTATAACAGAATAAATTATGTGTAACAGATAAATATGTAATGACTTGACATGACACATATGATAACATGCATACATACACTTTATTTCCCTTACTTATCACTCATACACATTAAACTGATAGTAAGTTGAAAACTAACTTACCTCGGTATTCGTGCTTCTAGACAAAACTCAAGTGCGATCACGAGAAACTGAAAGTAGTGATTTCTAAAATTTAGAACCTAATTACTAACAATTAGGAATATGGAAAAATATCAACTTAGAGTAAAATTACAATTTTACCCACTACATGTGGGAATATGACCATTTTACCCCTAACTTAAGGAGTTTGCATCCTAACTCCAAAAATACCAAAATCTACATACCTTATGTAGATCTTTTCCTATGCTCAAATATCAATTCATAAAAATACCAAAATCTAAGTATCTTATGTAAATTTTGTCCTAAGCTCAAATATCAACTCAGAAAAATTTAAAACTAAACACAACCATTCAAACTCTATAGGGCCGAAACTTACAAAGGGATTTTTGTTGTAATTCTTTCAAATTTCTAAACTCATGATTAAACCAAACTTTTTTTTTCTTCTACGATACTCTTGAACTTTTTGGTTTTTCTTCTAAGTTCAAAACAAAATTTTGTTTCTAACTTGTTTTGATCAACCTCTTGATCCATGACTTATAAAGAAGTGATCTTCAAACCAAAACATCACGTGGTTTAGAAAGGTGTCCTAAAACATATCTAAGCATCAAACTCAAGATCACATGGTTAAACATCACCCAAAATATAAATTTAGCCAAGAACATCATCACTTTGGCCTAACCGAATATCTCATTGCATAAAATTTCATATCTTCAAAACTAACATCAAATATCTTCAAAATAACATTCTAACATGTATATAAGAGGCTTAGGATCTTCCAATAAAAATATCAAAGTATTGGAATAAGATTAAACCATAAAGATTTAAACTTTCTCAAAACAGAAACTGTTTTTCCCCTTCCAGATTCTAAGTTTCTAGATCTAAGAAACTATTTCACCAAAACTATTAATCATGCAAAAAATACTCAACCAATAATCATACACACATGTTAACAGTACTCCATAAAAATTTGAGACCAAGATCTAATCATTAGCTTGGTCAAAAACTTCAAAAAAGAACACACTCTCCAGTTTATCGCCCAGAATGACCTTTCTGGATTATAAACAACTTTTTACCAAACCAATGATCTCCAAATGGAACAAATAAGATATCCACGTAAACTAGACTCCAAAAGGAACAACTGTTATGAAGGGAATTTGGAGAGAAAACACTTACAAAAGCTTCAAAATAGGTGTTCAAAAGATGTAAAAAAAACTGTCCGAGAGTGTCTTTTGTGTTCTATGAAGGAAAAGTGAAAAGGAGGATTGTTTTTTGTGGGAAGTGGACTGAAGAGCCTCTTACACAAGTTATGGAAAGTGATAGGACTGAAGGAAATGTTGAGTGTTGGCCTTTTCTTCTCATAAAAATCAGTCCAAGATCTTTTCTCAAGGTAGAGTGTAAGAGTGAAAGAGTGAGGTGGCCCTTTAGCTTTGTATTTCAAGAACCTTCTAGGCCCTTCTTTGTAAAGATCTGGCCAGCCAAGTGGGGGTACAAAACTTAGCCATGAAGCAATGCTCATGGTGACCAATTTCGTGGGCCTAAACCGAATGAGCCTAAATTTTGGGGTTGAAAGAGGGTTTGGATTGCTATCAAGCCCAAATCCAATATCGATTGGCCTAATCAATTTTTCAAGATTAACAAGGTTGGATAATGATGTTCTAACACAAATTTGAAGGATTAATAGCATGTGGAAGTGATTTAGTCAAGTGATTAAATACAATGCTAGAGAGATTGGATGAGAAAATGTTTAGAGGCCAACTTTAGGGTTTTGGGGAAACCGTTTAGGGTTCCGATTTCAACAATACTTTTGGGCTTTCAATTGGATTCCCACCATTTAGAGTTTCACTAGGATTGAAGCCCTCTTTGATCTTGCACAATTTGGTTGAGCAGATGAAACAACGTTTTGCTTAAGTGGCATGATTTCACACATTGATTCCTTCAAATCCATCAAACGCTCCTCATGGTGCCAAGTGTCTAATATTATTCACTAAGTGTGGCTAAGATCTTGCCAAGTGTCCAAATAAAATTTCTCTAATCTAATTTAGACATTCCACACTGTGATTTTGAAACACTGCAATTGGTGCGCTGACCGAGGTTACTATTCACTCCGAAAAAGTGAATCATAAACTTAGCACTTAAAATTTCTAAATATTCATATTAACCTACAGTGAAAATATTTTACCGAAATTCAATCTCGAAGTGCCCCTAAAAATAATTTCACAATTTCCAATAGACGTTTCGTCCGGAATTATGAAAATAGGCTATTGCGCCATAAAATCCTAAATAATCCACTAAGTCCAATGGCGAAGACCATAATGCATTCTGACACTTCTAACCACCTCAAATAAATAAAACTCATATTTCTACCACTATAGTGAGTGATAACACTAACTATGTTGACAGACTAAAACCTGTGCGATTAGTCGATTTGTAAAAACTTATGGTATTTTCACGAGATTCCTAAAGTCAATAGAAATTCCACCAATGAATTTCTAGCGGGCTATTGCATCCTCCCCTCCTAAAAAAAAGATTTTGTCCTCGAAATCGACGCAAGTACAAACATAAAATACGCTCAAAAGAAGAAGTTGCTTACCAACCTACTGCCCATCACTGGATGCCTCATCACGCCCAAGGGGTAGGTCTTGTTCATCTTGAGGTAACACCTTCCTCTCGTAGTCAACACTATTCTTATCTATAACCATCACATGGTTATACAAAATAACTACCACTACAACATTAGGGTATAACAATCCCAAAGTTTACTGCCTAAACTTAATGACTTCTAGACTGACCTTCTAGGATACTGAATCCTTGCTTAAAAGAAATCACTATTCTCTTCACTATTCCAAAAATTATCCACAACGTGTATATATATCTACCATTCTTAACTCTCTTTCTCTCAAATTATATCAATTTGTACTGGAATCCTTCCACGAGGTAGGTCAAGTCATACCAACATACTTTCTAAATCTAAAACTTCAAGTATTCATACAGTTCAATTTGGAATAATTTAATCCATACATAATTGAGTTCACATTCTATTTCCTCAAGGAATTATATCTGCCTATGACTAGCTTACTCCTTCATAATCACCACGAATTGTTTCTCCTCCTACATGGTACCTCAATAAACGATCAGCTATTAACCTCAACTCAAGACTTTCTCTGTAACACCCGGACCCAAAATTGGGATAGTTGGACTATGGATTTTATTTATTTATTTATTTGAGCTTGATATTTTATGTTTTTATATTACGGACTTGAGTACTGATTTTATTTTTTTTTGGAGATCTTGGCCGTTTATTTTTTTTATTCTCCCCTCATGTTTTTTTTTTTTTTGTTTTCTTCTCTTTCCGTCTATATTTTATTCACACGGCTTATTTCCGTCACCCACAGCACATGCACACACACGGCTTACCCTTCCATCCGCACACACGTCTCTTTTATCTCTAGGGTTTTTTTTGCACTATATTTATAGACACATGTTATTCCATGCTAGTAAAACTACTGCCCAAACACAAGCCGCCGCACCACTTTGAATCGCAAGCCAGCCCAGCCCCTCTTGTCGTTGTATTCATCTTCCCCAAGGCTCCTCAACCCCACGTTCACCACCTGTCGCGCCCAACCATTGTTTCACGCACACAGCCATGCATACCACCAGGTGATAGCCACTGCCCGAGCCCTTCGAGAAACCGCACAACCACCACCCAAGGGTAGTCTCACTGCCAAACTCTTCCACAACACAATCTAGCCACTGCCACCAGCGTCCTTCTCGTAGCAGCAACCCACGGATCAGACTCAACTCTACCATCGCGTCCCGCCCTAAGCCATCGTTCAAGCCATTGAAGAAACTTCTGTTTTTGTCCCCGAAAACAGAGCATTTTTCCTTTTATGTTTGCTGCTATTCGACGCAAATCAGCCGAGCGCCGCCCCCGCCAACCTCTTCCACGACATCGCCGCCGCACAGTGAGTATCGTTGGGCATTGCACTCCATCCAAGTTCGTCACTCTCCTCTCGGTAAGCTACCCCCGAACTCAACTCTCCTCTCCGTCCCTCTTCGTCTCTCTCTCTCTGTCTGTCTCTCTCTCTCTTTCAGTGCGCTGCCGTCGGGACAGCCTCCGCCCACCGCAACTCAACTTGACCACGATCTCCTTCCCTCACGGTGAGCTCCTGTCGCACGTCTTCCCTCACTTGTGAGTTTCGGAAATATATGGTTCTAAGTGCTGCAATTACGTGATGTTAGTGGGTAGGGGGAGATATTTATGAGATTACCATTTTGCCCTTAAGCCAAGTAGGATTTGAATGTATTCTTTTAAAATGGGTTTTGAATGGGCCTTGTTTTAGGTTTGGGTTTGGTTTTATGTTCAGCTTGTGTTTTACAAAAGCTTTTGTAGCTCAGACTTGTCTTTAATTGAAGTTGAGTTTTGAGATGAATTTATCTTTTATTAAGTGGATAATGAGGGTTTTGGAAAGTTGTGGGATTTTAAGGTTATGAGGATTTTTAGGTATTGAAGGATTAAAAAAGGTTATTTTAGAAGCTTACGATTAAATATCGAAGTATGTGATTAATTGAAAATTTACGAAAATTACGTGATTATTTTATAGGTGACGATTAATTATTGTTCGACATTTTGAGGAAAATTCCGAGAAAGCTAAGAAGTCCAGGTTAGCGGGATTCCTATACTAGACTTTGCATTAAATAAAATGAACTGGGGTCCTTTTTGGAAAATGTGCATGTTTTGCTATGAAAAAAATTTGAAAACAATTTCAGATATTTGTTCTACATTACTCATGAGATTCTGTTTAAGAAGAAAGTATTTTCTATCATGACTGGTGTAGACATGAGCTTATTTTTTACATTCTATTTCTGAACTTTGAAAAAGAGAGCGAATATGAGATTTGTGCATAAGTTATGTTGTGATATGATTTTGTTCTGTTCTGAAAGATTTGTTCAGTACCCCGTTTGGATAAGACGTGATTTCTGAAAAATTTTGGCATGACTCTCTGATTCTGAATTTGATTATGTTTCCGCTCTGTTCAGTTACGGACCTGCCATGGGTGATAATAGTGGCATACGGCCCAACCACAGGTTACAAAAGTGGATACAGCCCAACCACAGGTTATAATAGTGGATACGGCCCAACCACGGGTAATAATAGTGGATACTGCCCAACCTCGGGTAATAATAGTGGATACGGCCCTGTCACGGGTTATAGTAGTGGTCTCTGTTTTGAGTGCACACCTTGGTGACAGAGTGTTTTATGTTCTGCTTGGCTATCCGCAGATGCACAACCCTACCACGGGGGTTATACATGGTCTCTGTTCTGATATGATGTTCTGATGATGATGATGATAATTTATGCTATGCCAAAGAATATTTTTGAATGTGATTATTTCTAAATTTTCGCTCTGATATTTTGATAACAAGTTTTGCTTCCGCACTCTGAAAATGAAAATATTTTGTTCTACATTCTGATTTTTGTAAATGCTCATGTTTACACACTAGTACATGTTCTCTACTTACTGAGTTGTTGATAACTCACCCCTTATCTCCATATATTTTTAAGATAATTTTGATGTTTCAGTTCGAGAACAAGAGTAGAAAGTTTAGCAAGGTGTGATGATCGTAGTGGAATTAGTGCCTGAGGGTACAAATGCTTATGTGAGAGTTGTAGTTAGTAAACTGATTTATTTTTCGGGTATTTGATTTGATGAGTTGAGGATGTTTTCGAGTTTTTTGGAGAATTTCTAATTTATGTTATTGGAGATTTCTTTATTTTCGTCATGGAGGAACTTAGATTTTTGGATTGATTAAATAAATTAATATTTTATGGGATTTTCTGGATTTTATAGTTGTGTTATTTAAGTTAATTTTAAGTATTAAGAGCTAACTCTCCGGACCTCCGGGAACGGGGCGTTACAGTTGGTATCAGAGACATGTTTGAGATTCTGCATACTATAATAAGGAGTTTGTTGAGAGTTAAGGTTTTAGAATTCTTGTTGGCGCTGGATCATGACATGGAGGAAATAATTTTCAGAGTTGTGGTGTAGACATTTGTGGGCTATAGGAGGTGATTTTTATGGGTATTTAGGGTATTAGAAGTCTCCGGCGTTAGACAAGATATGTTATGGAATTTGAAGGGTAGGAATTTTTTTAGATATTGTGAGATGATTGAAGTTCGGTTAGGTTTTGTAGACCGCATATAAGGCTTTTGACAGGAGGGAAGGTTTAGAGTCCGGAGTTATATAGAGTTACTACTGTTGCTTGTACAATTTTTATTTATTTATTATTATATGTATTTTATGTTTGTTTTACTATTATCACCATTTGCTTGTTTTGTACGAACCCTTTATTCTTGTAATGATTCTCTGTAATAATCTGAGTTGTCAGGATGCCACCTCGTCATCGAGAAAGAAGTGTATCGGGTATGAATTCGACAAATGATGAATGGGGATGCACCATAGAACAGTTTAATCGAATGCATCCTCCCACCTTCGATGGTCGGGGCGACGCAACCTTAGCAGAAGACTGGATCCAAGATATTGAGGAGATACACTGCGTTATAAACTGCACATACGATCAAAAGGTTCTATACTCTGCTTTCAAACTAACAGGAGAAGCAAAAAGGTGGTGGATTTCTAAAAGAACCATCAGAGAAGCGGAAGGGACGGAAATAATCTGTTGGCTGCACTTCAAGCAGATCTTTCTGGAACGTTTTTTCCCAACCTCAGTCCAAGACGATAAGGCTATGGAGTTCGCTAATTTGGTACAGGGAGCTATGACAGTACACTAGTACGTAGCTAGATTTATCGAATTATCACATTTTGCTGCATATTTGATCCTGATGAGGAGAAAAAGGCTCGTAAGTTTGAACAGGGGCTGAATGAAAAGATTTATGAAAGAATTGTGGGCTTTCAAATCTGGAATTTCTCAGAGTTGGTGAATAAGGCCACAGTATTCGAGAGGAGCCTTCAAAGAAGCGTAGCACTACTGGAACAGAGGAAGAGGACTGCACCACAGGGGTCTCATTCTGTGATGGATCAAGGGCCATGGAAGAAAAGAAATGATGGGAGCAACTCAAGGCAAAAGCAAGTGCAAGGATATCAATCTAATAACCCGTGCAAGTTTTGTAACCACATGCACACTGGGGAGTGTAGAAAGGAAAATGGGTCATGTTTCCGATGTGGAAAGACTGGTCATTTCATCAAAGAATGTCCATTACTGGCAGACGACAAGAATAAGTCCAACACACCCCCAGGTCCCCGACAAATGACACAGGGAAACAATCAACGTAGAATGGGACCAGCTCGAGTGTTTGCATTGACAGCTGAAGATGCTGAGGGCGACAACAATGAGATTACAGGTACCTCATTCTATTTTCTCCTTGAAATCTTTTTTTTAATTGAGTCGAGATTAGTTATGCTTGTATGGATTTGTTCTAATAGGATAGCTTAGAATATTTAAGTTTGGTGGGGAGTAGATTTTCTAAGGATTTGAAATTTGTGAATCGAGGTTATTCAGGACTTAAGTTTGGAACTATTGATTATATGATTTTGTTTTAGGAGTTCTCTGTTAGTTAGTTGTGAAAAAAAAAATGTATGCGGACTGGTTAAATGTGGAGGTTAATTCCTTTCCAATGTATGAGATTCAATGATTTTAGGACTATAAGTTGTTAGAGTGAGCAGCGGAAGCGTGGTTGTAGTGATATGATAATTTGAGAGTTTATTTCGTTATTTATTGAGGTTTTATATTAGGTGGAGATTTTGGAATTTATTATTTGATCTTTAATTGCATTAGGGAGGCTTATATTCTAGACTTGAAAAGGTAGTATGTGCGAATGTGTATGACTAGGGAAAATATGGAAGAATACGATCGATAATATTGGTGGGTTACAATTTTGGAATATTAATTAGGTTCGTCATTATGATTAACGAATGGATTAGGCATGGAATTGTTGTAGCGGATAAATATTTAGGCCTTGCTTGTGGTACTAGCAAATTTCGAGTACGAAATTTTTTAAGGGGGGGAGAATGTAACACCCGGACCCAAAATTGGTATAGTTGGACTATGGATTTTATTTATTTATTTATTTGAGCTTGATATTTTAGGTTTTTATATTACGGACTTGAGTAGTGATTTTTTTTTATTTGGAGATCTTGGCCATTTATTTTTTTTATTCTCCCCGCATGTTTTTTTTTTTTTCTTCTCTTTCCGTCTATATTTTTTTCACACGGCTTATTTCCGTCGCCCACAGCATGCATGCACACACACGGCTTACCCTTCCATCCGCACACACGTCTCTTTTATCTCTAGGGTTTTTTGCACTATATTTATAGACACATGTTATTCCATGCTGGTAAAACAAACTACTACCCAAACACAAGCTGCCGCACCACTTTGAACCGCAAGCCAGCCCAGCCCCTCTTGCCGTTGTATTCATCTTCCCCAAGGCTCCTCAACCCCACGTTCACCACCCTGTCGCGCCCAACCATTGTTTCACGCACACAGCCATGCATACCACCAGGTGATAGCCATTGCCCGAGCCCCATGAGAAACCGCACAACCACCACCGAAGGGTAGTCTCAATGCCAAACTCTTCCACAACACAATCTAGCCGCTGCCACCAGCGTCCTTCCAGTAGCAGCAATCCATGGATCAGACTCAATGCTACCGTCGCGTCCAGCCCTAAGCCATCGTTCAAGCCACTGAAGAAACCTCAGTTTTTGCCCTCGAAAATAGAGCATTTTTCCTTTTATATTTGCTGCTATTTGACGCAAACCAGCCGAGCGCCGCCCCCGCCAACCTCTTCCACGACATTGCCGCTGCACAGCGAGTATCGTTGGGCGCTGCACTCCATCCAAGTTCGTCAACTCTCCTCTCCGTCCCTCTCCGTCTCTCTCTCTCTGTCTCTGTCTCTCTCTCGCTCATCTCTCTTCCTCTCTCTCTCTCTGTCTCTGTCTCTCTCTCTCTCTCTCTCTCTCTCTCTCTCTCTCTCTCTCTCTTTCAGTGCGCTACCATAGGGACAGCCTCCACCCACCGCAACTCAGCTCCACCACGATCTTCTTCCCTCACGGTGAGCTCCTGTCGCACGTCTTCCCTCACTTGTGAGTTTCGAAAATATATGGTTCTAAGTGCTGAAATTACGTGAAGTTAGTGGGTAGGGGGAGATATTTATGAGATTACCATTTTGCCCTTAAGCCAAGTAGGATTTGAATGTATTCTTTTAAAATGGGTTTTGAATGGGCCTTGTTTTAGGTTTGGGTTTGGTTTTATGTTCAGCTTGTGTTTTACAAAAGCTTTTGTAGCTCAGACTTGTCTTTAATCGAAGTTGAGTTTTGAGATGAGTTTATGTTTTGTTAAGTGGATAATGAGGTCTAAAAAAAAAAAAAAACTGGATAATGAGGATTTTGGAAAGTTGTGGTATTTTAAGGTTATGTTTTGGTATTGAAGGATTAAAATAGGTTATTTTAGAAGCTTAGGATTAAATATCGAAGTATGTGATTAATTTGAAATTTACGAAAATTACGTGATTATTTTATAGGTGACGATTAATTATTGTTCGACATTTTGAGGAAAATTCTGAAAAAGCTAAGAAGTCCAGGTAAGCGGGGTTTCTATGCTAGACTTTGCATTAAATAAAATGAAATGGGGTCCTTTTTGGAAAATGTGCATGTTTTGCTATAGAAAGAAATTTGAAAACAACCTAAGATATTTGTTCTGCATTACTCATGAGATTCTGTTTAAGAAGAAAATATTTTCTATCATAACTGGTGTAGACATGAGCTTATTTTTGACATTCTGTTTCTGAACTTTGAAAAAGAGAGCGAATATGAAATTTGTGCATAAATTATGTTGTGATATGATATTATTCTGTTCCGAAGAATTTGTTCAGTACTCTGTTTGGATAAGACGTGATTTCTGAAAACCTTTGGCATGATTCTCTGATTCTGAATTTGATTATGTTTCTGCACTGTTCAGTTACGGCCCTACCACGGGTGATAATAGTGGCATACGGCCCAACCACGGGTTACAATAGTGGATACGGCCCAACCACGGGTAATAATAGTGGATACGGCCCAACCTCGGGTAATAATAGTGGATACGGCCCTGTCACGGGTTATAGTAGTGGTCTCTGTTTTGAGTGCACACCTTGGTGACAGAGTGTTTTATGTTCTGCTTGGCTATCCGCAGATGCACAACCCTACCACGGGGGTTATACATGGCCTCTGTTCTGATATGATGTTCTGATGATGATGATGATCATTTATGCTATGCCAAAGAATATTTTTGAATGTAATTATTTCTAGATTTTCGCTCTGATATTTTAATAACATGTTTTGCTTCCGCACTCTGAAAATGAAAATGTTTTGTTCTGCATTCTGATTTCTGTAAATGCTCATGTTTACACACTAGTATATGTTCTCTACTTACTAAGTTGTTGATAACTCACCCCTTATCTTCATATATTTTTTAGATAATTTTGATGCTTTAGTTGGAGAACAAGAGTAGAAAGTTTAGCAAGGTGTGATGATCGCAGTGGAATAAGTGCCTAAGGGTACAGATGCTTATGTGAGAGTCGTAGTTAGCAAACTGATTTATTTTTCGGGTATTTGATTTGATGAGTTGAGGATGTTTTCGAGTTTTTTGGAGAATTTCTAATTTATGTTATTGGAGATTTCTTTATTTTCGCCATGGAGGAACTTAGATTTTTGGATTGATTAAATGAATTAATATTTTTTGAGATTTTCTGGATTTTATAGTTGTGTTATTTAAGTTAATTTTAAGTATTAAGAGCTAACTCTCCAGACCTTCGGGAACAGGGCGTTACATTGTCTCTTATGATGAACATATCTCTTCTATCCATCATGAGCTGCCTCTTATTCTGACTCTAATCCCAAGAATTTGTTCCTACTGTTTACGTAAATTCTCAAGACAAGATTTTACTCCCCATATAAATGTCTCCAATATAAGGGCAATCTAGGTTTCTACAAACACGATGCATCGCCAGGAACCATTTATTCGCGATTGAATAAAAATATTATCATAAGTGAATCCTACTAAGGTCAAAGTTTCTCCCACACACTTTACTCTTCCGAACACAAATTTCATTGTAACCTCAGAATCAAAACAAACTCCAAATATGTGGGATACTAATACTTCAACCTTGAATATCCTTCCTCGTACTACTAAAAGGTATTCCAAATGTACACTGGTATGAATAGAAATACTCCTAATGAGAAATGTTACTCTTACCTCCTGGTAACAATTCAAAGTATGAACTGAACTCTCGTGCAATACCACAATCACTAAAATAGGGCCTCGCTTGAATCAAACTGCGTACAGGTTATAAACCTCAACGATTTAACTTACCCAAAGCATCAATAATGTAATAGTACCATCAATTGCAATCTTATCAACCTTAAATAAGCTTAACAATATAGAGGTCTTAGAAAAATACCAGTGACGGCGCCAACTCCTTTAGTTCCTGGGGCGTCAGCATCTGCGTCTCTAGAAGTACTTGCATACACTTAAGCTAGTACTGGAGGTCGTGGCTTTGGTTTGGAGTCTCCAATGGGAACAGTTCCATTTCTCCAGCCTCTTTTGGGACAATTTCTAATCAAGTGCTCAGGTTGGCCGCATCTGAAACAGAGTCCTAAGGTAAGTTTGCACTTGCCTCCATGGTTCTTTCCAGACATCCCACATATTGGGTATGTGGTCAGTATTGAGCTTCTAGTCTCGATGCCTTTTCCCTTATCTGGTCCAGTAGACATCTTCTTCATTTCTAGATTTTCTTCAGTAGCATACAATGAAGTTTTCCTTCGTTCGGTATTGATCTGGATCGCTAGACCTCTCTGCTCAGCCTCTGCTATCGCGGCCACGTTTACTAACTCTTGGTAATTCTTTATTCTTAGGCAAGCTACTTGGCTACGGATCCATGGCTGAAGTCCAGCTTGAAACTTTCGTGCCTGCATCCTTTGAACAGAAATCAAGTGTGGTGCAAACCTTCCTAACACCATAAACTTAGCAGCGTACTGTTCTACGGTCAAACTGCCTTGAGTTAAAGTTGCGAACTCCTGCGCCTTTAGCTATTTTATAGAATCTCGGAAGAATTCGTTGTCAACTCTTCCTTAAATCTCTCCCAAGACAATGCATCCAAACTTCCTAGTTCCCTAACTAGAAGCTGTCTTTGTGTATCCCACCATATTCCAGCTTCTCCTTAGAATAAGTATGCAACATATAGAACCTTCTGGTCCTCAGTACATCCACAGATCTCGTATGTCCTTTCGAGATCCATAATCCATTTCTCAGCTTTTAATGGCTCTTCATTACCAGAAAAGTTTGGATAACAATGGATTAAGAACTTCTCACATAGACAATCCCTAACTTCGGGTCTGGGTACATGTGCTTGCTGATGTTGCTGTTGTCTAAGCATGTAAATCAGCAAACGTACGGCTTTAGCTAATCCTCCATCCATCGGGGGATTCTGATTATCCTAATTTACGACTCCCTCAGTGATGGGAACCAAGGTGGGCCTAGTCTTAAAGATATGTTGCAAGTACCAGATGGGTCAAATACAAGTTCAAGGGCTTAAACGATGAAGATTATGCTTTGATTCATTTCATAAGCTATGGAAAGGGCAACAACATGACTTATAGGCTTTGGACACTTGAAGACTTTCAACTTATTTAATTAATTTCAAGGACCTATTTTATTTGCTTAGAATAATTGGGTTTATGCCTATGCAAGGGCATATTGGGAAAGTTATTATTTTATTGAACTAGGGTTAGGGTTACTGTAGCGAGTTACTGTAGCTCCGTACTGTAGCCGCGGCACTGTTCATCCAGGGGCACTTTTGGAAGATGGGGGGGTTTATTTTGGCTAGGGTTTCATTATGTTTTGCTTTAAATACTCTATGTGGCCACATTTTAATCAGATTATGAAGTTTATGAAATTTGATGAATTTATTCATTGTGAGTTGAGTTTTACTCCTCTTGTTCTTAATTGAACTTTTGAACTTATCAAAGGTAAATCACAACCTTTGTGGCGTTCCTCCTTTGTAATCTGGGTTCTTGAGACGGGTTCTTCAACGGGTCTAGATTTTAATATAATCTAGGTTCTTGAAACAAGTTCTCATCGGGTCTAGGTTCTCCATCCTTTGACTTGATTTTGGCTTTCTTGGGAAGTTTTCAAATTGACTGTGGGTTCAAGGGATTCCTTTCCCGCGGGTTCATATCATTTGGTATCAGAGCCAGGTTTCCAATCAGGTCTGATTCTATCTTTTAATTTTAGTATCCTTAAATTTAATTCTAGGGCTTCATTGTTCTAGGCTTGCCAAAAAAAAAAAAATAGAAACAAAAAGTAGGCTGCCGAAATTCTTAGGATTTTGGGTTTGGCTGAAATTTGCATCACCTAGGGTTTCAATATTCTAGGGTTTCCTATATCTCTAAGTCTGTCAATTGCTTGGAGTGTCGTTCCATTGATTCTCTTCTACTTCATTGTCCATGCTTGTGTGTTTGAATTCAATTGGTTGGTTTTCACAACTGACTATTGCTGTTTGTGGATGAATTAGAGAAAAGAAAAGAAAGGAAAAGAAAAGAAAAGAAAAGAAAGGAAAGGAAAAGAAAAGAAAAGAAAAAAGGAAAAGAAAAGAAAAGAAAATTCGAAAAAAAAAAAAAACGAAAAAAAAAAAGAAGGGGATGAAGAAAAGAGAAGGTAGCATATTCAAAGTTGCTACATAGTTACAACAAAGAGAAAGAAAGAAATTTGTTGATTAAACCTTATGATCAAAGGGGCTGCTGCATACATCACTCAAGTTGGTATATTGTCTTATTGTTAGTCTTTCATTCGTATAACTTCATTGATTCTCGTGTCATTTTTATTCCTTCATGTTTCTCTTGTTCTTGTTTCCTGGATCTAATTACTAGTTGGGATAATACAAGGTTGTATTGTCTTGATTTAGTTCAACTAGTTCTTAATGAACTTGAGTGGGAAAACTCTTGAGGTAAAAGGCAAGAGAGTGTGAGATTATTATCGAGTAAAAAGCCAATTCAGAGTTACACACGAGTGGAGTGTCATTATTTGAGTGTAAACACGTAAGGGAGTGTGTGAGGTTTTTCACTAACATTCTTTTTGTGCAGCACATTATGATGTCTCATAGGAGTGACTCATCACCAAAGGAGATGGTAGATAACACATCTTTTGTGTTGCAAGTCATGCAACAACAGTTTGAGAAGTTGAACTTGGTGTTGGGTGAAGTGAGGGATAGGATGGATCATCAAGATGTGGTAATTAGAAATCTTCATGGCAGGAGAGATAGGAGGCGTCCCGAGTTTAGTGTAGAAAATGGGTATGAGAATGAAGAGTATGGTGATTCTCTTGTTACCAGGCATGCACTCAATACAAAAATCAAGATGGATGATATAGAGCAGCAGAGTGAGAATATTTTTCATACTAGATGCCACATCAACAACAAGGTATGTAGTATGATCATTGATTTGAGGAGTTGTATTAATTTGGCTAGCACTACATTAGTTGAGAAATTGAATTTACGTACCTTGAAACACCCTAGACCATACATGTTGCACTGGTTGAGTGATTGTGGGGAGGTTAGGATAACTAAGCAAGTGCTAGTTTCCTTTTCAATTGGGAAATACCATGATATGGTGCTTTGTGATGTAGTACCTATGCATGCTAGTCATATTTTGTTGGGGAAGTCATGGCAGTATGATAGGAAGGTGATCCATGATGGGTTAAGGAACATGTACAGTTTTGAAAAAGATGGAAAAACAATCAAACTTGCTCCTTTAACTCCAACACAGGTCCATGGGGATCAATTGAAGCTGAAATGTAAGGTTGCTCAAAGCAGAAAGAGTGAAAATGAGAGTGATAAAAAAAGAAAGAGTAAAAGTGAGAGTGATCAAAAAAGAAAAAGTGAAAAGGAGATTGAGCAAACAAGGAAGAGTGAAAGTGATAATGAGCTGAAAAGCAAGAGTGAAGGTGAGAGTGAAAGTGAAAGTGAGATTGAGCTGAAAAGCAAGAGTGAATGTGAGATTGAGAAGAAAAGAAATAGTGAGACCGAAATGGAGAAAGAGAGAAAAATGAGAGAGAAAAAAGAAGAGGGTGAGACTAAGACCTCAAGCAAAAGAGAGAATGAGTTGAAAAATAATTATGAGGTCGAGAGTACAAAAAAAGATGAAGAAAAAGAGAGTGACAGAAAAAAAGAGAGTGAAAAGAAAAAAGAGTGTGAAAGGAAAAAAGAGAGTGAAAAAGAAAAAGAGAGTGGAAAGAAAAGAGAGTTTGAAGAAAGTGAGAGAAAAATAAAGAGAAAAGTGAGTTTTTATGCTAAGGCAAGTCTTAATCCTAACGAACTTGACGTATATTTGCCTAGTATTGTTGTCTCTTTGTTGCAGGGATATGAGGTCGTGTTTCCAAGTAGTGTATTTAGTGGATTGCCACCCATTAGGGAGATAGAGCACTACATTGATTTTGTGCCAGGTGCAACAATTTCAAACCGACCTTTCTTGGAAGAACATGAGTCATTGACACACTTAAAGGGAGAAGGTAAGTTGTTGACCATAATGCGTGCTAAGCGGGAGGATTCTATTGAGACTTTTGCTCATGTATTCAAATACACACAAGGTATGGAAACTTTTGTGGTTGATGCTTTAGCAAGAAGGTATGTACTTATCTTCATTTTAGATGCAAAATTGTTGAAACTTGAATATGATAAGGAATTGCATGCTAATGATGATGATGACTTTGCTATTGTATATGGAACATGTGAGAAAGCATCGTTTGGTAAGTTCTATAAACTAGATTGGTACTTGTTTATAAAGAATAGATTTTATGTACCTACTTGTTTTATATGTAAGTTGCTTTTGTGCGATGGACATGGTGGTTTGTTGGGTAACCATGGTGTAAGAAAGACTTTTGTTGTGTTGCATGAACGTTTGTGGGAATATCATTTGCCTTTCAATGACGTGTTGCATGAACATTTGTGGAAGTATCAATTGCCATTCATTGATGTGTTGCATGAACGTTTGTGGGACTATCATTTGCCCTTCATTGAGTTTGCATATATTTGGAGTAGTCATTCTGGTGTCAAGAAAATATTAGACATTTTGTATGAACATTTATGTTGGTCTAAGATGAAGAGAGATGTCAATTGTATTTGTGGCAGGTGCATTACATGCAGAAAGGCCAAATTTATACTTTTGCCACATGGGTTGCATACGCCCTTACCTATTCCTAGTGAGTCATGTGTAGACATATCTATAGACATTGTTTTGGGCTGCCTAGGAAAGAAAGGAGTAGAAATTCTATTTTTGTGGTTATGGATGGATTTATAGAGTTTGCATATAACAGGACCATGCATACTACCACTTTATATTCTCCTTTTGAAATTGTTTATAGACTTAATCTATTTACTCCTTTAGATTTAATATCTTTATCTGTTGACAACAGGAGTAGCTTAGATGGATGTTCTCAAATTCTTGAACAAATTAATGACAATGCATATGAAATCAATGATAATGTTACTAACATTTTTCCCTTTGATCCAGGTGGAGATTCGAGGTCGAATCCTTTTGAGGAGAGGGAGAATGATGGGAACCAAGGTGGGCCTAGTCTTAAAGATATGTTGCAAGTACCAGATGGGTCAAATACAAGTTCAAGGGCTTAAACGATGAAGATTATGCTTTGATTCATTTCATAAGCTATGGAAAGGGCAACAACATGACTTATAGGCTTTGGACACTTGAAGACTTTCAACTTATTTAATTAATTTCAAGGACCTATTTTATTTGCTTAGAATAATTGGGTTTATGCCTATGCAAGGGCATATTGGGAAAGTTATTATTTTATTGAACTAGGGTTAGGGTTACTGTAGCGAGTTACTGTAGCTCCGTACTGTAGCCGCGGCACTGTTCATCCAGGGGCACTTTTGGAAGATGGGGGGTTTATTTTGGCTAGGGTTTCATTATGTTTTGCTTTAAATACTCTATGTGGCCACATTTTAATCAGATTATGAAGTTTATGAAATTTGATGAATTTATTCATTGTGAGTTGAGTTTTACTCCTCTTGTTCTTAATTGAACTTTTGAACTTATCAAAGGTAAATCACAACCTTTGTGGCGTTCCTCCTTTGTAATCTGGGTTCTTGAGACGGGTTCTTCAACGGGTCTAGATTTTAATATAATCTAGGTTCTTGAAACAAGTTCTCATCGGGTCTAGGTTCTCCATCCTTTGACTTGATTTTGGCTTTCTTGGGAAGTTTTCAAATTGACTGTGGGTTCAAGGGATTCCTTTCCCGCGGGTTCATATCACTCAGGGTTTTGATGTATCCTACCTCGAGTCATGTCACTTCCTAAATCACATGAGTACATGTGTTACAACCACATACTATCTCTTATACTTCAAGAAATTCAAACCTAATGAAGACTAAAATTTCAAGCCTAATATTTGGTGCATTTCCTAAGGACATGTGGATTTAAACCCAGAGACATATTGCTCTGATACCACCTTGTGATGCCCCCAAATTTCGCTTGGAATCGGACAGACATTTGAAGCGTCGAGATATGCAACACAAGGTTACTTGCCCCCGTTCATGACATATAAGATGCAATGTTTCTAACATGCATTTAGCATTATGTAATATTCGCAGCGGATAATAAATTTTTTTTTTAGCAATACTATGCACCAAACAGAAATATCCCAAATACTTAAAACATATTTCATACTTAACGACATACTAAACAAGTAAGATCACAATAATAGTCCATATGGTTGTGATCAAAAGAGTGCTAGAGATTGAACTCCACAAATACAAGTAGTAATCTTAGGTAACTACTGTACTACCATCTACGTCGCACCGTCGCTTAGTCGACCGTTTCCATTTGGTCGATTTCCGGTTCTCCTTCAGATCCTGTAGCAAAATCTACCATTCAGGGGGAATGGTAGTTGGTATTACCACAGTGAGATTTGATTACAAATCTCAGCAAGTTAACAGGAAACTTCAACACAGGTTAATGATGCATGCATGGCAGTAAAAGCATGAATGCATAATCAAATCATAAGTAATCATAGCATAACTTGACATATCATGGCATGAGCTGACATAACTTGAACTGAAACTAAAACTTAGCTTGATGTGACATGACATGTACATGAACTTAAAACATAACATAGACTTGAAACATAGCATGCGCGTGACCTTGAAACACAACATGGACTTGAAACATAACATGAATGTGAACATGGAACATAACGTAAACGTGAACATAACATAACATGAACTCGAAACATATTCTTGAACGTGAAACACATGAACTTGGGAATCTTATTCAATAGACTTAATCATTAAAGTGACCATATGGGTGCTACACAGGTCCCCTTGAGCCGTGTGTCCCTGCCGATTACCGCATCACAACACGTGTCTATACTAGCTGTGAGTGCGTTAATACGTACTCCACAATTGCTATGGCCCCACGTATCCTACGTGTCACACTTGCTGTGTCTCACGTAGTGTATGGTCTACAGTTGTTGTGACCCCATGACTTATTTGTTTGTGCCACACTTGCTATGGATACACGTAACATAAAGTGTGGCACCATCGGCGTTAGTGCCTGGCGCGCTCCGGTGACCAGCTAATTAGGCCTCATTCGCAACCTGTTGATTGTACTTCGTCAACCCAGGAAATTTCACACCTATTTAGACACTTCAGAGTGAACAAAGGAGTTCCACTATGATATTACCCCATCCTAGTGCTTAGGGTCGTGATTGACATGAATAACTTAATTGGCATACATGACATTTCATAACGTGACGTAACATGAACATGACATAAACGTGACATAAAAGACAAAAATCCTGACATAGCGTAACATGAGATGAACGTAAGACGATAGACATGACATACTTTGAAACATAAATGTAACATACAACATTTCATAACATGGCATACATGTAACATGCAACATTTCGTAACATAGCATACCATGTAACAGACAACATTTCTTAACATGGCGTAACATATGACAGTGAATATTACGTGAGTTGAAATACATGTAACAGATGGCATACTTAACTTAACATGGCATACTTGCAATGTATAGCAATACGTGACAGAATATCTTGTATAACAAATGAATAATTCATAACAGAATAAATTATGTGTAACAGATAAATATGTAATGACTTGACATGACACATATGATAACATGCATACATACACTTTAGTTCCCTTACATATCACTCATACACATTAAACTGATAGTAAGTTAAAAGCTAACTTACCTCGGTCTTCGCACTTCTAGACAAAACTCAAGTGCGATCACGAGAAACTGAAAGTAGTGATTTTTAAAAATTAGAACTTAATCACTAACAATTAGAAATATGGAAAAATATCAACTTAGAGTAAAATTACCATTTTACCCTCTACATGTGGGAAAATGACCATTTTACCCCTAACTTAAAGATTTTGCATCCTAACTCCAAAAATAACCAAAATATACATACCTTATGTAGATTTTGTCCTAAACTCAAGTATCAACTCAAAAAAATATAAAACTAAACACAACCATTAAAACTCTCTAGGGCCGAAACGTACAAAGGCTATTTCCTTTGATTTTTATTGTAATTCTTTCAAATTTCAAAACTCATGATTAAACCAAACTTTTTTTTTCTTCTGCTATACTCATAACATATTCCTAAGAATAATCATGTTTTGAATCATGAACAAAAGTCATCAAAATCACTAAAACCATAGTTGAACTTTTTGGTTTTTCTTCTAAGTTCAAAACAGAATTTTATTTCTAACTTGTTTTGATCAACCTCTTGATCCTTGACTTATAAAGAAGTGATCCTCAAACCAAAACTTCACACGGTTTAGAAAGGTGTCCTAAAACAGATCCAAGCATCAAAATCAAGATCACATGGTTAAACATCACCCAAAACATAAATTTAGCCAAGAACATGATCACTTTGGACTAACCGAATATCTCTTTGCATACAATTTCATATCTTCAAAACTGACATCAAATATCTTCAAAATAACATTCTAAGATGTATATAAGAGGCTTAGGAGCTTCCAATAAAAATATCAAAGCCATTGGAATAAGATTAAACCATAAAAGATTTAAACTTTCTCAAAACAGAAACTGTTTTTCCTCTTCCAGATTCTAAGTTTCAAGATCTAAGAAAATATTTCACCAAAACTTTTAATCATGCAACAAATACTCAACCAATAATCATATACACATGTTAACAGTACTCCATAAAAATTTATACCAAGATCTAATCATTAGCTTGATCAAAAACTTCAAAAAAGAACACACTCTCCAGTTTATTGCCCAGAATGACCTTTTTGGGTTATAAACAACTTTTTACCAATCAAATGATCTCCAAATGGAACAAATAAAATATCCACGTAAACCAGACTCAAAAGGCAACAACTTGTATGAAGGAAACTGGGCGAGAAAACACTTACAAAGGCTTCGACATAGGCACTCAAAAGAGGTAAGAAAAACTGCCTGAGAGTGTCTTTTGTGTTCTATGAATGAAAAGTGTAAAGGAGGGTTGCTTTTCATGGGAAGTGGACTGGAGAGCCTCTTACACAAGTTATGGAAAGTGATAGGACGGAAGGAAAGGTTGAGTGTTGGCCTTTTCTTCTCATAAAAATCAGTCCAAGATCTTTTCTCAAGGTTGTAAGAGTGAAAGAGTGAGGTGACCCTTTAGCATTGTATTTCAAGAACCTTCTAGGCTCTTCTTTATAAAGATCTGGCCAGCCAAGTGGGGGTACAAAACTTAGCCATGAAGCAATGCTCATGGTGACCAATTTCGTGGGCCTAAACCGAATGGGCCTAAATTTTGGGGTTTAAAGAGGGTTTGGGTTGCTATCAAGCCCAAATCCAATATCACTTGGCCCAATCAATTTTTCAAGGTTAACAAGGTTGGATAATGACGTTCTAACACAAATTTGAAGGATTAATAGCATGTGGAAATGATTTAATCAAGTGATTAAACACAATGCTAGAAATCGGATGAGAAAATGTTTAGAGGCCAACTTTAGGGTTTTGGGGAAACAGTTTAGGGTTCCAATTTCAACAATGCTTTTGGGCTTTCAATTGGATTCCTACCATTTAGGGTTTCACTAGGATTGAAGCCATCTTTGATCTGACACAATTTGGTTGAGCAAATGAAACAAAGTTTTGCTTAAGTGGCATGATTTCACACCTTGATTCCTTCAAATCCATCAAACGCTCCTCATGGTGCCAAGTGTCTAATATTATTCACTAAGTGTGGCTAAGATCTTGCCAAGTGTCCAAATAAAATTTCTCAAATCTAATTTGAACATTCCACACTGTGATTTTGAAACACTGCAATTGCTTACCGAGGTTACTATTCACTCCGAAAAAGTGAATCATAAACTTAGCGCTAAAAATTCTTAAATATTCATATTAACCTACAATGAAAATCTTTTACCGAAATTCAACCTCGAAGTCCCCTAAAAATAATTTCACAATTTCCAACAAGCGTTTCGTCCGGAATTATGAAAATAGACTATTGAGTCATAAAATCTTAAATAATCCACTGAGTCTAATGGTGTAGACCATAACGCATTCTGACACTTCTAACCACCTCAAATAAATAAAATTCATATTTCTAGTACTATAGTGAATGATAACATTGACTATGTTGACAAACTAAAACCTATGCGATTGGTCTATTCGTAAAAATTTATGGAGTTTTCACGAGATTCCTAAAATCAATAGAAATTCCACCAATGAATTTCTAGTGGGCTGTTACAGCCACAGCAATTGTGGAGTATGTATTAACGCACTCACAGCTGGTATAGAAACCTGTGATGTGATACGGTAATCGACAGGGACACACAGCTCAAGGGGACCTGTGTAGCACCCGTATGGTCACTTTAATGATTAAGTCTATTGAATAAGATTCCAAATTCATATGTTTCACGTTCAAGTCATGTTTCAAGTTCACGTTATGTTATGTTCAAGTTTACGTTCATGCAATCATGGTAAACCCATGAGATAAGATTAAGCAATCGTGGTAACCCCATGAGATAAGACTACTTTATCATGGTGACCCCATGAGACAAGAATATGTTTCAAGTTTATGTTATGTTATGTTCACGTTCACGTTATGTTCCAAGTTCACATTTATGTTATGTCATGCTCAGATTTGTAATCAAATCTCACTGTGGTAGTCCCAACTACCATTCCCCCGAATGGTAGATCTTATTACAGGATCTGAAGGAGAATCGGGAATCGACCAATTGGAAACGGTCAACTAAGCGATGGTGTGACGTAGGTGATAGTACAATAGTTACCTCAGATTACTATTTGTATTTGTGGTGTTCAATCTCCAACACTCTTTCGATCACTACCATTTTGGACTAGTGTTGTGATCTCAGTTGTTTAGTACGTCATTATGTATGAAGTATGTTTTAAGTATTTGGGATATTTCGGTTTGGTGCATAGTATTGCTAAAGAAAAAAATTATATGCTGCGAATATTGCATAATGCTAGATGTATGTTAGGAATATTGCATCTTATATGTCATGAACGGGGTCAAGTAACCTTGTATTGCATGTTTCAATGCTTCAAATGTCCGTCCGATTCCAAGCGAAATTTGGGGGCATCACAACTCGGCCAATGCACCCACTCACCAACCACCCACGTTTTCATGCCAGTTGTCAAAACCATGTGAGTTCCAAGAAGATTACATGGGGAAGTGATGCATGGGGGAGTTCAAAGGGCTAAGGCATGTCCCACTAAGAGGATTAGGGTTTTAGTTTCAAGAAGGGCTTCACACTACCAAAGTGTTCCAACTACTGTTTGCCAAGTGTCACTCATGCATGTGATTTTCTAAATATGTAAATGATTGGAATTGGAACAGACGCATGGGATGGAGCAAAACCATAGTCCCTAGGTTTCGGCCACTACACCACTCACCCTCACACACACTACCACTTGGCATTCACTTGGGAATCCTAGAAGAAGATTCATGGGGAAGAGGAACGGTTGCTTAGGAAACATGCACCCCACTCCACCCAAGTGACTAGAGGAGAGGAAAGTTTGCCTAGGAAACATCACACATGCCACCCAAGTCTAGAGGAGATGAAAGGTCTTGTGGGGAAAAAGCAAGGGGGCAGTAACACACACACACACACCACTCACCCTCACACACGCCACTTGTCATTCACTTGGGAATCCTAGAAGAAGATTCATGGGGAAGAGGAATGGTTGCTTCGGAAACATACAGGCCACTTGCCACTTGGCAAGCAAGCACACACCTAAGAAGCCCCAAGTCTAAGATTAGGATTTTTTCAAATGACGAACAAGCCCTAGAGGTTCAATGAACCTAAACCACCATGTGTCACACACCTAAGGGCACTTAGGGGATTCAATTTTCTTAAACTAGAAGGTGAGCCACTTGTCACTCAAATAATATAAGTCACTTGGACTTCCCAAGAGAGGAAGAGGAAGGGTTTCGGCCAAAGCCATATGACACGTGGCATCCACGCATCCAAACCTTTGAGATTTCCTATATCTTGAGAGTGTGGGAGCTTGAGGGTCTATACAAAAGGAAGACTAAGGGCTAGCACCCAAAGGAGACACACACCAAGGGGACACTCTGCCCATTTGATTTTCGAATTCTCTCTCTCTCTCTCTCTCTCTCTCCCACCCTAGGAAGAAATTCACATCTTCATGTTTACCATTTCTCACCAACCAAACACCATGTACGAATCCTCCACCTTCATCCAATCAATCCCACAAGTGAAGAAAGAATTCCTGAATCCACCCAAGGAGAAGAGAAGCGTGCACGATGAGGACCACTCAAAGCACTTTTCCACACACACATACACGACCACTTAGAGTGAAAAGGGTGATGAAAGGGTTAGGATTCGTGTGCTCACTTGCACCATACACATTTGGGAAAGGCTAGGGTTTTGCCTCAAGGGGAAGATCAAACCACCACTAGCATTAGACACGTGAGCATGAGACCTTGGAAGGAAAGAAAGACCACTACTACCATCTTGAGTTCGAACTAGGGTTCCTTTCTCCATTGAGTTTTGGCCTTATGAGTGAAGTCTGAATGCATGAAGAGCCATTCTAGCTATGGAATGGATTTCATAAGCCATGAGGGAGTAAACCCTAGGCATGACACATTCACACATGCACCCACTTGGATTAGGGTTTTATGTGTCACTTCGCCTAATAGTTTAAATCATATTTTCAGCTTGCTTGATCGTAATACTTGTGTTTTGCTTTGGATATTTGTAAGTAGACTCTCAACCTACTTTGGATAATGTTTGTATATGATGTGTGAATGTTGCATCCTTATTTGCTATCATATGCTCTCATTGATTGATGATAAGCTCTTGCTATGAAATTGGATTTACATGATGATCTTGTTATGTTTACTTGTTCATGATGTTTTCGGATATACTTAGAAATATTGGTTGAAGTTGTTGGTTATAACATGTTTTTACAAGTCTCAAATGATATATATATATGCTTGGGTTTAAGCATTGTTCTTCTACTTGGTGTGTTTTGAATGCTATTGCCTATGTTTGTAAACTGAGTATTCAAATGTTCTAATATTTTCAAGCCATAACCTGAGATGTTCAATGTTTGATTTCATGATTACATGATTACATGACTCAAGACATTTACATGCTCATATGGTCTATGAAAAAAAAGGTGTTACAAGTTTCATGTCACATGCATTTTGGTTGTATACTGTTTTCAAAGAAAAGAGTCTGTACATTTTTTATAACGACTCCAAATGGAGTGGTTAAAATTTTCAAGTGGAACTCATCTAGCCACTCTAGAGTGCTTAAATTGGAGTGGTAGCCCCTGGATCGACAAAGTATAGTCGGCAGACCGCGAATGGATCCTTTTGGAAATGATATCGGAGTGAGGCTGCACCTAAAGTTAGTGAGTGCCTTACATGTGTTATATGCGGTGAATGTGAAATTGAGAACTGCCGCAAAGTTAAGGATTATGATGTAGTCACCACGGTCAAGTGGGCTGTTGGATGGTATGGTAACTAGTGGGAACCAACGGTGCATAGGGGAGCTGTGAGGTATCCAAACTATATGGAACAAGGTAGTGAGTTAAAGATATGTTATCTGTATATTGTTCAATGTGCAAAGATGAAAAATATGTTTTATTTAAAAGTTAACTTGCATAAACCAAGTTTTGTGTCAAGTACATGTCCATGCATTCATTTCATGGTTTTCCATTATATGACCATGTTATCTGTTATATGCTGTCTGTTTATTTATTGAGATTTTTCAAAATCTCACCGTAGTAGTTTCCACTACCATTCTCAACCCAAAATGGTAAAAGTTTTTATAGGACAGAAGACCAAATATGGGAAGTGCAAGAGGTCAGCACCCCAGATAGCCAAGGAGGTCCTTGAAGAGTCCTGAGAGCTCATTAGAGCCATCCATAGTAGAGAGACTAGAAGCTGTTGATCAATTCATTACGGAAGTGCTATAGCGCTTTGAGGAGCTAAGGAAAATACTTAACAAAGCCAAGGCAAAATAAAGAAGGCCTTGTAGGATTTTTGAGAGGGATCTTAGAAATTGTAGTAAAAAATAAAAAAAGGATTTATGGTTTACTTTTTGGAGATCCCTATCATTTTTGGGAGATTTCACAACATTATCTATTTTGAAGTAATTGGAACAAATGATATCTTTTGGGATAATTAGTTTATGGTACCATAAAATTTTAAAAATTGCTCTAAATCTTACTTGATTTACATGAATCTTAGCTATGGTTTATTGCATACTGTTAGAATATAATAGGTGCGTTGCATCTTAATTGTCATGTAGGAGGGTATATAGCCTTGAGTTACATGTCCCGACGGTTCAGTCATCATTGAACTCCACTCTTCTTTGATAATCTGATGGCATTATTCTCTTTGTGCCCAGTAGGCTTCATATCTAAATGGCTTAGTCAAACTATTCATGTTGATAAAACTGTTTTCCATGGATAGAAGAATTGGGCTATGATAAGAGCTTTGGGCAGGCAGAGTTCTCCTCACATTTATGGGAAATAACTCATTCCATTCATTGTTACTAAAGGCTTTATCAAGTCTTTCTTTAGTAAAAACTTCTCCATGTCTGTTATTACACCAGGTGAATTTGTTTCCAACAAAGCCCAAGCCACTCATACCACAGTCTTCCATTGAAAGCCTAAAGGCCTCCATTTGATTATAAGGTCTCATTGCTCCCCCATACCTCTCACTGTTAGTAAGTATCTCATTAAAATCCCTCATGCACAACCCCCCCACTTCTCTCTTTGGTATTATTGCTTTGAGAAAATCCTAACTAGCCTGCCTTTTTGCTATCATTGGACTTCCATAGAAATCTGTGAGTATCCAACACTTCCCTTTATCTGCATTTTTAACTCTTAGAGAAATATGGTTATGAGTGTAAGACTCCAATTGTGGAGAAGCTATGGCTACCGCTGAGGGCCCTTCTGTCTCGTCAGTGCTGGCAAATAAACAGAGGACTTTTGATGATATGGTTGCACAATCGCCTCAACTGATCCCTGTGGTGGAGGTTCCACTGTGTCCTCCTAAAATGATTGATGGCGAGTTTTGTATTTTGTTCACTAAGGAAGAAAAAGATAGATTTGCAGCACCTTTCAAATTTTCAATGGTGAGGAATTCATCCGACAACGCCCATCTTTGGATGCTATTCGTTTGTTTATCAGAAATTGATGGGGATTGGAGAAGTAGCCCGTGGTTTTGGTGATGTGAAGGCCGCATAATTGTTTTGTGAGGTTCTCAAATGAACCTGATTTTTTGAAGGTGCTATTGAGAGAAGCCACTGATGTAGATGGAGTTCCTTATTGTTGTTCCAATGGTCACCGGATTTTAATGAAGACAAAGAGCCTTCATTGGTACCAGTTTGGATTGTTCTTCCTGGTTTACCCCTAAATTTATATCAGGAATAGTTTCTCATGAATATCACTGCTCCGATTAGAATTTTCTTACGCCGGGACAATGCGACCAGATGCGCTACAAGAACAAATGGGGAGAGGGTCTGTTTGTTGGTTGATGTTGTACGTAAACTTGTTCCTGGGATTTGGATTGGTAATCCCCACCAAGAATCGAGCATTTATGTGGAGGCTCAGTATGAAACATTGCCTGCCTTTTGTTCCAATTATAATGTTCAGGGACATAATTTGAAGACCTGTAGATGGAAGATTTCAGAGAGAAAGGAGGTGGAAAAAAAGAAGATTGAGGGGGAGAAAAAAATGAAATTTTGGAAGGAAACAAATACTGTTGTGGTTGATCATGTGATACCTCACATTGAGATTGAGAAGGCACCGGAAGTGTATATTGATTCAGAACAGAGGAATGTGGATAAGGTGGGTCCTACTAACACAAAAAATATTGATACTCCAGAGGATATATGCTTGAAGGAAGTTGAGGATATAGAGAGGCCATTGATTGAGGAAGGGGAAATTGGTGAAACAAAAAGAAATGTTGAGGATCCGGTTGGGGAACAATCTCTTGTTTTGGTTCCTGTTAATGTTGATTCTAGGCAGGAGATTAATGTTCAGTTAGAGGATATGGATGATGTTGTGGTGGATTTGGGTAGTGTTGAAACAGAAGTGCAGATACAGGATGAAGATCCTGCTATTCAAGAGGGTTTTGTTTCGGCTCCTGATGGCATACACTGTGATCATCTTTGCAAAGAGAAGGTGTGTGCTTCTGATTGTGATTCTCCGGTGAAAACGAAAGATGGTAAGCATGTAATTGTTACTCGTAGTTCTTCTCGGGTTCCTAGCAAACCCACAGTTTAATTATTGATGTGTTGTCCACTATTCTGGAATATTTGTGGTCTTCATTCTTCTAAAAGAAGGTTGAAGAAGTTAATTAAACAAATTAAGATTGATTTTATTATGTTAGCAGAACTGTTTGTTAAGGAATCTAGATTGGAAGTTTTGAAGAGTCAGTTGAATTTTGAAGGTTGTTATTCGAATCAAAGTTTTGGGGGTAAACTCTCGCTGTTATGGAGAAATGGTCTTCAGTTGGCAATTCTGAATTCTAGTGATCAACATGTCACGATTTCTTTGAATTTTGGAGGTAGGCATTGGTTTATTTCTGTGGTTTATGCAAAGTGCAGTCACATCGACATAAGAAGCTAATGGAGTTCGTTGATTAATGATATGCCATAAAAAGAGCCTTGGGTTTGTATTGGCAATTTTAATACTATACGTGAAGATGGTGAAAGATGTGGTGGTAGGCCTCGCTTGCGACAGGCTATGGAGGAATTTAATTCGTTCATTGAGTCTTATGGTTTGTGTGAAATGAAGGCATTGAGGAGCAAAGTTTCATGGTGTAATGGACAAAATGGAATGGCACAAAGCTGGTTGTGTATTGATTGTGGTTTGTGGAATTTAGAAGCCGTTTCAATCCTGCCTGATGCATTTTACAGGTTATTGCCAAGAACAACCTCGGATCATGCTCCTTTACTTGTCTCACTGAATTCAAATAATTTTCAGTATGGGCCGCCCTCTTCTTTTAAGTTTTAACAAATGTGGATGTCTCATGATGGTTTTCTATATGTGGTTAAGGAGTCTTGGCAAGAATTAGTTGGTGAGGTGGGGCTGTTTGGTTTGGATGCTAAATTGAAGAGATTGAAATTGTTGCTTAAAGATTGGAATTTTCGAGTTTTTGGGTGCATGGATGTGAATATCTAAAGGCTGGAAAACAAAATTGTAACTACTGAGTTACAACTTCAAGCAGGTTTTTCAGATTCTTTGGAATCTGATTTGTTTCTTGCAAAAGAGGAATTATATTTGTGGCAGCAAAGAGAAAATACTCGCCTCTCACAACAGGTTAAGCTGAATTGGCTAGAGAAAGGAGAGGCTTCTAGTCAGTTTTTTAAGACTTTTGCTTCTCTATCTAAGCCTATGGTTAAAGAGATGAAGATGGCGGATGGTACGGTTTTAGCCAATCCTGAAACCATACATGAAGGTGCTGTTGATTATTTTCGATCTTTTCTTTCTGCCAGGCCTCCTAAAGATCTTCCTGATCTTTTTCTATATGTTGAAAGTGTTGTGCTAGAGCAGGAAAACAAAGCTATTATTCAGCTCCCTTCAATCCAAGATATTAAGGAATCGATGTTTGCAATTCCTTTAAATAGTAGCCTGGGGCTAGATGGGTTTGGATCCGGATTCTATCAGTCTTGTTGGGATTTAGTTGAAGCAGATGTTGTGGAGGCTATTAGAAATTTATTTTGGGGTACTCCTATACCTCAGTTTTATTCGACCTCATACATAGTTTTCATTCCGAAAGTGTCTCAGCCATCTGGTTTTGACAAATTCCGTCCAATTAGTCTTTGTTCTGTGATATATAAAATTTTCTCTAAGATTCTTGTTAAAAGGATGTCGCCAATTTTGGAGAAAATCTCCAGAACAAGGTGTGTTTTTGACAGGGAGAAGCATTTTTTAGAATATTACTTAGGCACAAGAAATGGTGCATATGATTAATCAGTCAAGTCGTGGGGGAAATGTTTTATTAAAAATAGACATGACAAAAGCATATGATTGTATTGATTGAGATTTCTTGATACATGTAATGAAATCCTTTGGATTTTCTAATCAGATTTGTGATGTGGTCAGACAATGCATATCAAATTCTTAGTTCTCAATTGTGATGAATGGAACGGCAAAATGATTTTTTCTAAGTGGTCGTGGGTTGCGTCAAGGGGACCCTTTGTCGCTTTATTTATTTATTCTTGTGGAGGAAATGCCATCTCGATTGCTGAAATACAATTTTCAAAGTGGCAAAATTGGTTCTTTCTCTCATCCTTGAGGTGCGCCTCTTATATCCCACTTATTGTATGCTGATGATATTATTGTTTTTGCTAATGGTGGAATATCAACGATAAAAAGGATCTCGGATATCTTCAATATTTATGAGGAGTGGTCCGGACAAAGAATTAGTAAAGAAAAGTATGCCATTTTCTTTTCTAAAAACATGCCGCTTAGTAGAAGAAGATTGTTGTGGTTGACTTCTTTTTCGGAAGGTTGTTTACCTACAAAGTATTTGGGGGTTCTTTTGATATCTGGTCGCATGAAAATTACATATTTTGATGAATTATTGGATCAAATTAGATCTCGGTTGGAAGGGTGGCAAGAAAAAATGTTATCTAATGGTGCAAGACTTTTGTTATTATGCCATGTATTGGCTAGTATCCCTATTCATTTACTTTTGGTTATGTGAGTTCCCAAGAAAGTTAGTAGTTATCTCAATAAGACTTTTAGCTCTTTTTCTTTGGGATGTACGAATGGCAATCCAAAATGTAAATGGATAGCTTGGCATAAGCATTGTAAACCAATAGAGGAAGAGGGTATTGGGTTGCGACATCTAGATGATGTGCAAGGAGATTTATTTATGAAGTTTGGTTGGAAGCTTTTAACTTAGCATTCTCTTTTGTCAAAGCAAAATATTTAAAAGACCAGCATATTTTAGTGGAGGACCCAAAGAAAGGTTCAATGTTCTGGCGTGGTATTATGGAAGTGATTTCGAAAATTATAGATAAGTCTATTTGGCGTCTTAGAGAGGGATATGTCTCTTTTTGGAGAGATAAGTGGTTGAAGTCTGGTGTATTGGCTAAGGTGCTCCCTATTAATGGCTGTTTGGAATTGTTAGTAAAAGAATGCAGGATAAACAATGCCTGGGACATTCGACTTCTAAGAAACCTGGTGGAGGACAGTAATTTGGAGGAAATCATTGAAGGTCTTGGCAAGTATAAAAGTAGTGCAGATACCCTGATATGGAGGTTTTAGTTTGAAGTCAGCTTGAGAGTGTTGTCGTATAAAAGGACCTTGTATGGTTTGGAATGATTGGTTGTGGAATTCAGCCTTACCCAAAAAGTACTCTATTACTTGTAGGAAAGCTTTGAATTATTGTCTTAGTGTGGATAGCCAAATTCGAGAGTTGGGTATCCCAATTGTCTTGAAGTGTGAATGTTGTGTAGATGGCAGTGTAGAAGATCAGGTTCATGTGCTTGTACATGGACCTTTAGCAAACGAAGTATGGCATCGTCCCTCTATGTACCTTGGAATTCCTTTTGATTCAAGTCGATCGTGGAGAGAAAGAATGTAATTATGGATGAGAAGAGCCTCTAATACATCTCAAGCTGGTCAACTTATTGGGGTAATTCCGGGGATTTTAAGTTGATCACTCTGGGTATGGCGATGTAATGCACGTATGGAAGGTATAAAACAATCTATTGAGTCCTTATGGTTGTCTATTAAAACAGCCATTGCTTGGGTGGGTTTTCGAATTCATGGTGGAAAAAATTATAAGGTAGATGAACAAGTATTGCAAGCTTTGGATATTCCTTTTAAGCCGTTGAAAATGAAGCAAGCAACCTTGTTTAGCTGAAAAAAATGAGCTTATGGCTGGGTTAAATTAAATGTTGATGGCAATTGCTTGGGAAATCCAGGTGTTTCGGGAGCTGGTGGAATTGTTCGGAGGGATGACGGAAGTTTATTGTTGGCTTTTGTGAAATATTTAGAACAAGGGATGAATAATTCGGCTGAAGTTTTGGCACTTTATTATGGTTTAAAGCATTGCAAAGATTTGGAAATCCTTATAGTACAAGTGGAGATGGATTCGCTTCTCATAATAAAATGGTTTGAGAAGGGGAGATGTGGTATTTGGTATTTGGAGGATTATTGGGATGATATTATTGATATGATTGCCAGAATGAAGGTGACGTTTAAACATACTTTCTGAGAGGGTAACTCTGGGGTAGATTTTCTTGCTCAAATGGTTGCTGGAAATTGTTCAAGAGTGTGTGGCTACATTTTAATGAAGTACCCCACTTGCTCAAAGGAATTTTGAGAATAGACGTTGTGAATGCAGCGTTCATCATCTTTTTATTTGTTTGGTGCTATGTTGTTATTTATTTTAGGCTCTGGTTGTTAGAGTCATTTGTTTGTTTTGTTTATTTTTTGTGGTGTGTATTGTTTATTCAGGTTGGTTTTTTTGGATACTTGGGTGGCTTTTCTAGTTCAATTTGTAACCCCAAGTGTCTTTTTGTAATAATCCAGGTTTTCCTTAGCCAAAAGTGAGGGTTCTCAATAAATTTGGGGAGGGGTCCATCTTGGACATGGGACCCTAACTCTTTTTTTTTTTTTTTTTTAAAAAAAAAAGGAGTGTAAGACTCCAATTCAGTTTCAACATCACTCTTCCATAGGAAAGCAAGACTTTCACTAAGTCCTCTACAATAAACTACAAAGTTGTGATCAAAATTCAATCTTTTTTTAACCATCTCCACCTTATTTCTTCTACGCTTTGTTCAATGAGGAAAACAAAGCTTGAGATATTAGTCTTCACCATGAGATGAAGGTCTCTAACCGCCCATGCCCTCCACAATTCCAACTTAAGCAATTCATAATTGTTGGTGGGGTTGTACACTAGCCACCACCAACTCTTCACAATTTGAGTCCATTTCAATCATAGTCTCAAATTTTTGTTTTTTTAGGAGCAATATCAATATAATGGTCATCAAGCATACTTTCAAGGTCCCTTTTCCTATCCTCTATGCCCTCCACCTTCTTACTAGACTGATGCAAACCAAGGAGTTGGACATACTAATCATACAAGTGGGAATGGAGCTGAATTTGTACAAGACCCTTTGTCATTTCCTAGTGGCCCAATTACAAGACTTAGAGCCAAACGTTTCAAGGAAGCACTAAATGGGCTAATCCAAGAGAATTGGGCTGATTCTAAAAAGACCAAGATGGGCTCAAATAATATTCAAGACTTAATCCATGTCATCAAGGCAATTGAAGAGGCTAATTAGCACATAGAAATATGATGAATGGTCTGACCATTAAAGGACGTGAATTTGTTAAGTTTCAAGAATATTAAATAGGTGAATGAACTTGGTCTTGCCTGGGTACGTGAAATACATTGAATTTAGTCATTTAGTCATTTCTGGCTGCCTCTAGAAGTCCAAGAGGCCTAAATTTCGTGGGACTTGTTATGTTAATATTTGTGTTGCTTTTAAAGCTGTAGTTATGACTTTTCCTATTCTTGGAGGGTTGTTCCAAGTATATAAAGGGGTTATTTCGAGTTTTAATATCAGATTGGAAATTTCAGAAACTTATTTGTTTTTGTGAGGTCTTGTGTTCCTCTTGGTTCTTCAAAGAACTCCTTGAACTTATCAAGTTAATCTTGTGGCGTTCAAGCTCCAAACTTATCACCTTGATTCTGATTTCTGGGTGTGGCGTTTTCAATCCTTCGTAGTCTTGGTTCTCATCTAGTTGGGTGACTGGTCAAGGCTCAACAAATCTTGTCAATACGATCTTGGGGTTCCAAGCCATCATTGTTATCGGGTTTCATCACAATTGTTGGTGAAGTTCATATCATAGACTCATTAACAAACTCATCAAAAAATTTGTTTCTTGCTCTCTTTTTCTAGCTAGCCTTTTTTTTTTTTTTCCCAATAAGACAATTTGATCAGTCAAAAAAGAGTCTAAATAACTTACTTGGAAAGCCAAGGAGGATTATGTTTGATAGCTACCAGGTGTACTATCCCTTTTAATATGGAGAGAAGTTGTGACTCCCTTAAAAACTTCCCTATTGGTGGCAGTGTCACATTGATTAAGTTTGACCTCCCTTTTAGCCTCGATAGCAGAGTTCTTGGAAACTACTTCCTTGCCAATTCCCTCCATTCTTTGATTTGGAAATTCCATAGATTCCTCTCTCTCCCTAACTTCTGGTTTACATCCCATACTAACGTCACCTTCCATATGAGCAGAAGATTCCTTCTTAACTACCTTGACAGGCGCTTGTGCAGTTGACTTTCCAATTTGAGCTTCATCAGTGTCTCTCACTCCTGTATGCCATGTCTGATGCTCTTCCTGTGATGGTTGGCCTGCATCCCCACCATACCTTTTATGATAGCTTCCATTATTTTTTGCAGGCACGTAACCATGCACCATATTGAGGCTAGCCAGCATCTACACTTCTTCCTACTTTCACAATTGGACAACCTTACTTGGAATGGTTGATCATCCCACACTGAAGACAGAAGTTTGGAAGTCTTTCATACTTAAACTAAACCCAAGTTTGCTTTCCATCAATGGTAAAAGGAGTCCCTCTCATTAAGGCTTTTGTAATGTCCATCTCGACTCTCAGTCTTAAGAATTTGCCCTAACCTAACCCTTTGTGATCTGTAGCAACTTCTAGCACTTTCCTACACTGCCACCAATCTGGTTTCCCACTACTTTATTCATACATACCAAAGACATGTTATGAACTTGTAACTAGAAAACTTCTTTATTAAATGGCAACTCACTTGGAGGTATATGACCGTCTAATTCCTACAAGCAAACTAACCATTGATCAAATGATCACAGCCTCCCTTTGATCACTCTTTCCCTGTCTTCTTCATATTGAAACTCCACCAAATACCTGTTTTCTCCCACCTCATTATATTGAATCCATCATTCAGTCTTCCAAATTCTAGACATTGTCGATTTGAAAGCTTCTCTGTTAACTATCCTATCTGCTATGATCATAGCAAATAGACAACTTCTCCCTTGTGTCTCATCCTTAAACAAGATAGAAGAAGGCAATATCACCCTCCTTTCTTTCCTGGTCTATTAGGCTAAGGCCTGCTCATCTTTTTGTCAACTCCTCTTCCATTCACCACCTCTTTAAACTAGAAACAGTCTAAGAGACACATCTCTATGTAGGGAAAAAAAACTTCACCCTTCAAAGGAAGGAGAGGACTCACATGCCAAACAAATTGTGGGAGAGAGTGAAATTGCCGAAAAATTATGAGAAGTACTTGGGATAATAGACAAACATATACGGTATCGGAAATTATATTGTTTTTGAAAATTTTCAGTTATTTAATGTGATTTTGATATGGGTTAATGCCCTATAATTCATTTACTCTATTAAACTTACACAATTTTCACTTGGGGAATCAAGTATGTGCTTCACACATGTGATTCTATGTAGTTTTTCTATAAATAAACAACGAATTGGACATCCAAAAACTACAAGCAAGTCTTGGGTGGTGTGTAATGACCCATCCTGTTTCTCAAGTCAAGCCCAACATGCAAAAAAAAAAAGCCAAGCCCAACCATTCTCTCTCTTTATTCTCCCTGGTCTCTTGTGTCTCTCTCTCTTGCTCATCTCTCTCTCAGTTCGTTCTCTCTCTCTTTATCTCGATTTCTTGCCCTACTTCTCTTTTCCCATTGAGTCTCATTTGTCTCCCTATTAAGGCTAAGCACTGATTGCGTTAGAGTTGATATTTAGGAACTCTAACTCCAACTTTGTCAAAGTTCAAATTCAAGCAATTCAAAATCCGACTTACATAGGCTCCTATCCGACTCCGATAAAATGAATCGAAGTCGGTCTAGAGTTGGATTTGGGCTTTTCTTTTTGCTTCATATTTATCCAATTTTTAAACAAGACTTTATATATTAATAGATCTTTTTTTGTGGGCTTTCAAATTTCAAGTTTATGAAAAAAATTACAAAAAAAAAAAAAAAAAGGCAAGAGATGTTAGATTTGCAAAAATAAAAAATATAACTAAAAATATTTCCTATGTTATGTGGACCTGAAAAATAATTTTTTTTGAAAGAAAATAAAAATATACAGTAGGCCCTTTAGGCTATTCTTGATATACTATCTTTTGTAATTCCATATTAGAGTTTTAGACTCCCAAATCAACTAAAAACAATAAAATGAATGTTCAACCATATAGCCAAGGCCAAGCTAACACCCAAGACCCTAAATAATAATTAACAAGTAAGAGCAACAACGAGCCATTATGGTCCAATGGCAATATCCATCATCCAATCACCCACTACTTAATAAATTAGAAATAAGAAACACAACCAACCACTAAAATACAAGCCAAATATTGTTCCCAACTTCGACCAACAACCAACAAAACTAAAACAACATAAATTGAAATCAATTACCCAACAAGATAAAAACAAATATTAGGCAGCCTTTACTTGTTTCCATTTTAAGTTGTGCCTAAAGAGAAGATGACAAGATTAGTGAGGAAATAAGATAGGTCCACATAAAATTATAAAAAGAATGAAATAAAACTGAACAAACAACAGTTACACAATTTCACTAATGCACCGCCAACCTCATTCATCTTTATATAGTATGCTCGCCATACTAATGGTTAATTCTACATTAATATGTTAAAATATAATAAATTAGTATCACAAAATAGCCCCAAGTTATAAAAGCATATCATCATCATTGTAACACCTGGGTCCAGCATCAAGCCACTTTCTAAAATTTTTGTTTTTGGATTTATATGTATAAAGAGCCCAGCTAATTTTCAACTATTATTTTTTTTATTGATTGCGGGTCCAAATTGTATTTTGGAGGATGTCAATTTTTTTTTAATGGGCTTGCTATTTTAGTAATTTCCTTAAATATTTTGGGTTGGATGGAAAATATTTTTATGTGCCGAGAAAATTTATGGAACAAGTATATTTTTTTTAAGGATGAATCGAGGCCCAAAACTCAGGGTAGAGCCCATTTATTAATTTTTTTTTTTTTGTTCACTATGAAACATGGGCCAAATATTTGAAATGGACCAAAAGCCCAAGCCCAAACCCATGATCTAGTATCGGCCCCCCACGGCATGCATGTCCGTTTCTTCGGCATGCACGTTTGTTTCCACTCGGGCAAACGACAACACTTTATATTCACATGTTACACAAGTTCACGCACAATCCCCACAGACTCCTCTTCATGCATGGCTTCATCACGTCTGTTTTCCATGGCATGCATGATGCATGTCTCCTTCCCTCATCTCCAGGGTTTTTCCAATCATATACATATGTTATCTCAAGCATGGAGAAACTGCCCAAGCCCTTGTTACTACAGCTAGCCACGCTCCAAAGCTAAGCCTCTCCCTGTCGCTGTCCCTGCACCACCACCGAAAGGCAGCCCACTGCTCAGCTCCACACAAAAACTACAACCACCAAGCTGTTCCGTTAACACGCCCCTACTCAACCACCATGAACCTTGACCACCACATTGTCGACTAGAGACCCCAGAGCGCAACCCATGCACGCACCAACAACTTTCAGTCCATCTCTCAAAAGCAACTGTAGCTCTCCTCTTCACCATGGAAATAGCCCAACCCGCAAACCACCATTATTATGAGCCTTTTCCTCCACAAATAGGCGTAACTGCCAATGTGACGCCCACATATTCCGCTTGGGATCGGACGGACATCTGAAGCATTAGGACATGCAACACAAGGTTACCTGCCCTCGTTCATGACATATAATATGCAATGTTCCTAACATGCATCTAGCATTATGCAATATTTGCAGTGGATAATTTTTTTTTTTTAGCAATACTATGCACCAAACTTATAATATCTCAAATGCTTACAACATACTTCATACATAAAGATATACTAAACAACTGAGATCACAACACTAGTCCAAAATGATTGTGAACAAAAGAGTGCTGGAGATTGAACTCTACAAAATACAAGTAGTAACCTAAGACAACTACATCTAAGTCGCATCGTCGCTTAGTCGACCGTTTACAGTTGGTCGATTTTCGGTTCTCCTTCAGATCCTGTAACAAGATCTACCATTCGGGGGGAATGGTAGTTGAGACTACCACAGTGAGATTTGATTACAAATCTCAGCAAGTTAACAGGAAACTTCCACACAGGTTACTGATGCATACATGGCAGTAAAAGCATGAATGCATAATCAAAGTCATAAGTAAGCATAACATAACTTGAACTGAAACTGAAACTTAGCATGACGTGACATGGCATGTACGTGAACTTAAAACATAACATGGATAAGCAACATAGCATGAACGTGAACTTGAAGCATAACATGGACTTGAAACATAGCATGAACGTGAACATACATAATTTGAACATGAACTTGAACATAACATGAACCTGAGCATGACATAATATAAATGTGAACTTGAAACATAACATGAACGTGAATATGATATAACATGAACATGAACATAACATGATATATGAACTTGAAACATTGTCTCATAGGGTCACCATGGTTGAGTAATCTTATCTCATGGGGTTACCATGATTGAAATGAACTTGAAACTTGACATGAACGTAAATTTGAAAATAATATAACGTAAAACATGACTTGAATATGAAATACATGAACTTGGAATCTTTTTCAATAGACTTAATCATAAAGTGACCATATGGGTGCTACACGGGTCCCTTTGAGCCGTGTGTCCCTGTCGATTACCGCATCACAACACAGGTGTCTATACCAACTGTGAGTGTGTTAATACGTACTCCATAGTTGTTGTGACCCCACGTATTCTACATGTCACAATTGTTGTATCTCACGTAGTATTTGCTCCACAGTTGTTATGGCCTCATACTTCATGCTCCACAGTTGTTGTGGCCCCATGAATTATTTGTGCCACACTTGTTGTGGATACACGTAACATAATGTGTGGCTTCATGCTCCGGTGATCAGCTAGTTAGGTCCTATTCGCAACATGTTGACTGTACTTCGTCAACCCAGGGAATTTCACACCCATTTAGACACTCCAGCGTGAACAAAAGAGTTCCACTAGGATATTACCTCATCCTAGCGCTTAGGGTTGTGATTTACATGAGTAACTTAACTGGCATACATGACATTTCGCAATGTGGCGTGACATGAACGTGACATAAAAGACAAAAGTTCTGATGTAGCGTAATGTGACATGAACATAAGATGACAAACATGACATACTTTGAGACATAAATGTAATAGAAAATATTTCATAACATGGTGTATATGTAACAGACAATATTTCGTGACATGACATAACATATAACAGACAATATTTCGTAACATGGCATAATATGTAACATATGGCATACGTAATGTGATATACTTGCAACAGATAGTAACATGTGATAGAATATATTATGTAATAAATAAGATTTTCGTAACAGAATAATTCATGTAATAGATAAACATGTGATGGCATGGCATAGTATCTACAACAACATACGAACATAAACTGTAATTCTCTTACCCATTACACATACACAGTAAACTGATAGTAAGTTAAGAGCTAACTTACCTCGATCGTCGCGTTCTACGAGAATAAGCGCGAAACACGAGGAACTGTAAGAGGATATTCTAAAAGTTAGAACTTTAATTACTAACAATTAGAAATGTGAAAAGAGACAATTTAGAGCAAAATTACCATTTTACCCTCTACATGTGGGAAAATTACCATTTTACCCCTAACTTAAGGATTTCACATCCTAACTCCAAAAATTACCAAAATTTACATTTTTCATGTAAATTTTGTCTTAGACTCACATAACAACTCAGAAAAATTTAAAACTAATCACAACTATGGAAAACTCACAATGGCCGAAACATTCATAGACCATTTCTCTTGATTTTGGTTGCAATTTCTTCCATCTTCAAAAACCATGATTAAACCAAAATTTTGTAACAAGGATCTTCCTATTCGAAGTTTAAAAATACACTTAAAATATCCATTAAGAAAAGCTAATCATCAACACCAAAAGTTTTGTAAAAAGACCTAAACTGTTTAACAAAAACTAAACCCTGAAATCACAAGTTTTGACTTTAATAAAAACATCTCCAAGAATTCCAAATAAATCAAATCTTACTTCTAACATATTCATAACATTATCCTAAGATCAACCACGTTTTCAATCATCAAACAAAAGCCACCAAAAATCACAAAACAACACTTGGAGTTTTTGGTTTTAAACTTAGTCCAAAACAGAAACTTTTCTCTCCACTAACTTTGATCAATCTCTGGATCCATGGCTTAAACACGTGTGATCTTCAACCTAAAACATATCATGGTTTACAAATGTGTCCTAAAGAAGATCCAACCATCAAACCTGAAATCACATGGCTAAAACGTAATAAAACATGGATCTAACCCAAAAACATCAAATCTTAGGCCTAACCGAAATCCTCTTACATAGCAAAATCATACCTTTAAAACTAATACTAAATATCTTTAAAATAACATCCTAACATGTATATAAGAGGCTTAGTATCATCATATAAAAATATCAAAACCTTTGGAATAAGATCAGACCACGAAATATTCCAACTTTCACAAAACAAAAACTGTTTATCAACTTCCAGTTTTCAAGTTTCTAAATCTAAGGAAATATATCATCCAAAGCTTTATTCATACAACAAAACCTAAATTAAGATTCATAAACACATGCTAACAAGACTCCATAAAATTTTCGGACCAAGATATGTCCATTAGCTTGGTCAAAAATTTCAAAACATATCATACTCTCCAGTTTCATGCCCAGAATGACCTTTCCATGGTTAAAAATAATTTTGACCTACCAAATGAGCATAGAATGAGACTAATAAGATATACACAGAAACTACACTCAAAGAAGAACAACTTATGTGAAGGAATTATCGTATGAAAATACCTACAAAGGGTCGAAAATGGCCACGGAAAAAGATCCAGAAATCTGCTTGAGAGAGCTCTTTTGGGTTTTTCTCTCTAAGAACGGGTGAAGAAGTGATAAAATGGAATGAAATGTGCCTTGCACGACTTTAGACTCCTGGAGGGAGAAGTTGTGGGCTTGAATGACCCTTGATTGGAGTTGCCTATGTGACATAAAGTGAAGAATAGTGAGAGGAATGGACTGCCTGCAGCAGTTGTGAGAGATGGAGGTTGATGGAGTGGATTTCTCCTTCACATCAAGACACTATTGGGTGCAGCTAATGTAGTGGATGGTCTGCCATGTGGGGGAGGAAACTTCTCCAAGAAGCTTTGCCAAGGTGGCCAATTTTGTGGGCCTTGGTGGGCCCCAACCAAGTGTGTCTCAATTTGGGGTTTAAAGGGGGTTTGGTTAGGGTTTGAGATGCTATCAAGCCCAAAACCAATTTTTATTAGCCCAATCAAATTTCCAAAATTTAAAAGGTTGAATAAAGATGTCATAACAAGGATTTGATTAATTAATAGCATGTGGAAGTGATTTAATCAAGTGATTAAACACAATGCTAGAAATCGGGTTAGAAAGGGTTTGGAGGCCAATTTTAGGGTTTGGGGAAACTGTTTAGGGTTTTGGTTTCAATCAAGCTTTTGGGGTTTCAATTGGATTGCCACCATTTAGGGTTTCACTAGAATTGAAACTTTTTTTGGTCTGGCACAATTTGGTTGATTAGATGAAACAAAGTTTTGCTTAGGTGGCATGATCTCACACATTGACTTCCTTCACAAAACCATATAATGGTTCCTCATGGTGTCAAGTGTCTAATACTATTCACCATGTGTGGCTAAGATCTTGCCAAGTGTCCAAATAAAACTCCTCCAACCTAATTTGGACATTTCACACTGTAATTTTTAAAACACTACACTGGATGCGCTTATCGAGGTTACTATTCACTCCAAAAAAATACATAATAAACTTAGTACTAAAAAATTCTAAATATTCATATTAACCTATAGTGAAAATCATTTACCGAAATTCAACCCCGAAGTGCCCCTAAAAATAATTTCACAATTTCCAACAGACGTTTCGTCCAGAATTATGAAAATAGGTTATTGCGCCATAAAATCCTAAATAATCTACTGAGTCTAATGGCATAGACTATAACACATTCTGGCACTTCTAACTACCTCAAATAATTAAACTCATAAATCTAGCACCATAGTGAGTGATAACACTGATTATGATGACAGACTAAAACCTGAGCGATTGGTCGATTCGTAAAAACTTATGGGGTTTTCACCAGATTCCTAAAGTCAATAGAAATTCCACCAATGAATTTCTAGCGGGTTGTTACAACCAAGCTATGAACCACCCATGAAAAAAAAAACAAAACCGAAAGCTTACCACTTGAACCACCTCCCCACATCCCACAACCCTTGTCACGTCTCATAGCGTCGCCTACACCAGAGTATCATTGTTCTTTCCCTCCCCTTCCCACTACAAGCCCCTGTCCTCACGTTGTTACCCCACACCACAATCACCTAAAAGACACCTCTGTTTTTCTACTACAAAGCAGAGCATCCTGCCATTAATGCCACAACAGAGAGGCCAGCAAGTCGAGAGCGACCGCACGTCGTCAACCCCTCCACCCCACCCCGACGTCTCCACTTGAAAAGAAAGTGCCGTCGGGCACCTTATGCCACCCAAGCCACTGCTCACTCTCTTGGTAACGTCTCTCTCTATCCCTCACACCGTGCTCTCTCTCCATCCTCTCTCCCTCCATGTTATTTCTCTCACCTTAATTTTTCTATCTTCCTCTCGGTGCTTTTTCATCACACTGTCGCTATTGATCTAGATTCGGCCAACTAGGTCAAGCTGCACTTGGTGAGTCAAAGACTCCATCGCATAGTTTCTGTTCGCTGGGTCAAAACAAAAAAGAGATGAGTCCTCTTATCATAGGAGTTTTCGTAAAGAACTCTTACTGGGTAATGATTTTACATTTTTGCCCTCAATAGGAAGGCCTTGGCAAAATAAGGGTCGGGCTTGACATTTAAATTTGGACAAGTATTTTAAATTGGACTTATGTTAATTGAATATTAAGTGAAGATGTATTTTACATGGGCTCAATTTTAATTGAGTACTTTTGTAGCCATACACGTTACTTTATAGAAATAAGTTAGATTTTTTTAATGTATTAGTCAGAAAAAGTAAATGGTTATTTTTTCTTTAAGAAGTGATGTTAGCTTAGCATTATGAGAATTTTAGATTGTTAGGAAAAATAGGTTATTTTTGTAATTTAGGCTTAAATATCAAAATATGTATTGATTAGAGATTTAAGTATGTTACTTGTTTATCTTATAAGTGACTATTGATTTTCGTTTGGCAGTGTTGTGAGGAAATTCAGAAAAATTAAAAAAGTTTAGTTAAGCGGGGTTCATTTGCTAAACTTTGCATCAAAGAAATGAATTGAGACCATTTTTGGAAAATATGCATGTTTTGTTACGAAAAGAAATTTGAAACACCTTCAGTTATTTTTTTGGCATTACTTATAAAATTATGTATAAGAATAAAGTATTTTCTGGCATGACTAGTGTAGACATGAGCTATTTTGACATTTTATTTCTGAACCGTACAAAAGAGAGCAAATATGAAAATTTGTGCATAAATTCTATTTTTTGTGATCTGATTTTGTTATGTTCTTAAGATGTTCTTTACTCTAATATGATATGATATGATTTTTGAAATCTTTGACATGACATTTTATTTTTGTTTCGTTTTGACCTTATCACGGGTGTAAAAGTGTGGCCTTTGTTCGGGTTGGTACCGACTTTTCTGTTTCCGGTGTACCCACTTTAGAAGCAAAATAGTTTTTTGCGTGGTCTTTCCTATGCGCACACTTGGGGCTACGAGAATAATAAAGGAAAGATTTCACATTGTATTTTTGTTCGGTTGGCCACCAAGGTTTGCACAACACTACCACGGAGGTTAAACATAGAATTTTGTTCTGATGTGATGTTTCAGTTATGCTATGCCAAAGGAATTTTAAATAAGAATATTTTTGAACTTTCGCTTTCTTATTTTTGATATCATGTTATGATTCTGCATTCTAAAAATAATTATATTTTGTTTTGCATTCTGAACTCTGTAAATACTCATGTTTACATGCTAGTATATGTTCTCTACTTACTGAGTTGTTAATAACTCATCCCTTATCTCCAAAACATTTTTCAGATAATTTTGATGCATCAGCTGGAAGTCAAGAATAGGGAGTGCTATCAAGTTTTTATGATCGTAGAAGAATAAGTGTCATAGGGTACAAGGGCTTATTGGAGATTGTTATTTGGTAGTATTATTATTTTATGTTGCTTTGGTATTTTGAGTCATGGATATTTTCAAGTCTTGGGGGAGATTTTAATTTATTTTTTTGAAGTATTTCATTTGTGTCCATATGGAGGAACATGAATATTTGTGTTGAACAAATAAATTAATATTTTATGGAGTCTTTGGGTTTACTTATAAATATGTTATTGGAGATGATTTTAGGTAACCTAAGCTAACTCTTCGGATCTATGGGGATGGAGCGTTACAATCATCATGCTTGCATCTTAAGCATATAAAAAATGCAAAAAAAGTACTTCAACTTACCACAAATCAACCAACACCATTAATGAAACTCGCAACATTCCTAAAATTGTCTAGTCACTCCACAATGCAAATTAGCCATGTACATGGGTAGAGAGAGAGAGAGAGAGTGTGTGTGTGTGTGTGTGTCTTACAATCTTGTGGCGGTGGCTAGCTGTATTTGGTGATGGGGCAGTGCAACAAAATGTAGTGGTGTGGCGCAATTGTGTGTGTGGTGCAGCGGTCTCCACTAGTCACGATGAGAACATTGACAGAGGAGATAAACAGAGGGTCAGAGAGAGAGAGAGAGAGAGATGAGTTTAGAAGAGAGAAATACAAGCGGAGAGAGTAAACAAAGAGACAAATGGAGAAGTGGACAAATATATTTATCTGCTTAGTACCATGTCATGATATGATATTACACTTGAAAACCCTTTCATATGACATTTTGTTTCTGCTACTATTTTGACTTTACCACAAGTGTAAAATTGTGGCATCTGTTATTATGTTGGTACCAACATCCCTATTTCTAAGTACACATACTTTGGAGATAAAATAGTTTATGTGTGGGCCTTTCTTGTGTACAGAATCGGGGAGATTTCTCTTCTATTTCTTCTCAATTGGCCGTTGGGATTTGCACAACTCTGCCACGGGGTAAACATGGCCTCTCTTCTTTATGATGTTGTTTCAGTTATACTTATGCCAAAAATAGTTTGTCTATACTATTATTGTAATGAAATGCTTATGAAAATACCACTACCTTTTTATAGACTGTTGGTTTCTACATTTCTTAACTGGCTCATGTTTACAAACTAGTACAAGTTTACTGCTTACCTAGTTGTTGATAACTCATCTGTTTATCTCCATTATTTTTCAAATGACTTTAGTGGTTGTGACATTTGGAATAGATAACACGTGACAATCAGGGAAATTTCACTTCTGTTTTTTCTCGATTGACCGTTGTGATTTGCACAACCCTATTACGGGGTAAGCATGATCTTCGTTCTTTATGATGTTGTTTCGGATATGCTTATGCCACATATATTTTCTCTATATTATTATTGTAATGAAATGCTCATGAAAATACCCATACATTTTTTAGACTGTTGGTTTTCGCATTCTGTAACTAACTCATGTTTACAGACTAGTACATATTCACTGCTTACCTAATTGTTGATAACTCATCCTGTTTACTTCTATTATTTTTCAGATGACTTTAGTGGTTGTGACATTTGGAATAGATAACACGTGACAATCAGAAGATTTCACTTCTATTTCTTCTCGGTTGGCCGTTGGGATTTGCACAACCCTTCCACGAGGGTGACATGACCTCTATTCTTTATGATGTTGTTTCAGTTATGCTTATGCCAAATATATTTTGTCTATATTATTATTGTAAAGAAATGCTTCTGAAAATACTGCTACTTTTTTTAGATTGTTAGTTTCTGTATTTTGTAATTGACTCATGTTTACAAACTAGTACAAGTTCATTGCTTACCTAGTTATTGATAACTCATCCGTTTATCTCCATTATTTTTTAGGTGATTTTAGTGGTTGTGACATTTGGTATAGATAACACTTAATAGGATTATAAAAGAAATATGAGACAGTTATTTGGTGGCGTAAGTGAATTTAGTATGAGTTAAGAGGGGTTTTTGCTAGTGTTTAATACCTCATTCATTCATTCATTCATAGAACAGTGTCTATAAAGCCTTTATTATCTTTCTGTAAATAGGAAGAAATAAAAGTTGGTGCCTCTTCTATCCATACTTTCTCTACATTTGATTGTATAGCTGCCTTGGCCAAATTGTGTGCTACTGTGTTTGCGTTTCTGTGTGTATACTGAATTGTCCAATTGGACCAAGTGAAAAAAATTGACTTTGAGTCTTCAATGATGTTTCCATAGCAAGATAGATCTTCATCTAGGTTATATACATGTTTAACAATGTTATGAGAATCCCCTTCAAATGTCACTTTATTGAGTCCCAAGTCATTGCATAGTTCCATGGCTTTTATGAGTGCAAGTCCCTCTGCTATTACTGGTTGATCCACATTACCTCTTGCTCCACAGTAAGCTGCTATGACTTCCCCTTTTTCATCTCTGATGATGACTTCTATCCCCATTTGCCTATGCTTGATATCACAAGCTGCATCCCAATTAGCTTTGAAACTATTTTCTCCTGGTGGTAACCATTTCTGGAAATCTTCAGTTGAAATTTGATTATTAGGCATACCTGTATCTTTTGTCCCCTCCCCTCCTCCTCTACTAAATGGTATTCTTCCATTCTTTGGCAATTTTGATGACGCTACTTGGGCAAGAGAATTTATTTTCAAAAATGAATCTATTCCTTCGCAACCACACACGCCTAATGATGACTGCAACTTTTTCTAACTCATTGTTATTAAACTTCCCTGACAAGTCCTCCCATAGCTTTAGCATACCAACTTCATTAACACTCAACTACTGAATTGCTCTATGAGACTCAGCCCACACATCACTAGCAACAGGGCAATGCCAAAGAACATGCATAACTATCTCATCACCTCTCAAACAGATGGGGCATAAAGGATTTTCAATAACTTTTTTTGCAAAAAGGTTACCCCCGGTTGCAAGAAGGTTATTCACTGCCTTCCACATAAAAAATTTTACCTTGCTAGGAATTTTCATGTCCCATATGATCTTCCACCTGCTATCCATCTCAGCCTCCCTTGAAGACTCTCCCACCACTGCCTTCTTTCTAGTTTCTTCCAAAAAGTATGCACTTTTAATAGAGAAAACACCTTTTCCAGAGGGACCCCATATCAGTTTGTCCTCCACACCCTTTGTGCTAATTGGAATACTGCATATGTGATCAGCTTCTTCTTTGTTGAATACTGACCTGATTAGCCCTTCATTCCATTCCTTTAAATCATCATCAATCAGCTCTTTAACCCTTTAGTGTTAACTGACCTGAATACTCTATGCCTCCTCTCACAATTGTGACCCCTTTAGTGTTCCCTACCAAATCTGAATTGTTAAGCAGTGAGCTTAGTCTTTCAGCACACAATATGAATAAGTGAGGGGATAGGAGATCCCCTTGTCTCAAGCCCCTCGAAGGAAGGATTTTTGCTCCTAGCTTTCAATTGATTAACACAAAGTATGAAACTGAAGTGATGCAACTCATAACTAATTCTGTCCATTCATTGCAGAAACCAAACTTCTTCATAATTGTTTTCACAAAAGGTCACTCTATTTTATCATAAGCTTTTAACATGTCAAGCTTAATGGCCATATTCTTTTCCTTCTCCTTCTTCCAGGTAAGAAGGCACTTTGATTGTCTGAGATGATTTCTGACAATACTCATTTGAATTTGTTAACTAGCGCTTCGGAAACAATTTTACAGAATACATTGCAAAGACTAATGGGCCTGAACTCAGTAACTACTTTGGGATCTTTCTTCTTGCGGATTAGAGCAATATAGGTAAAATTTAACATGTTGGAAATGAGTGTTACCATTTAGCTGATCAAGCACTGCTGCACACACATCATCTCCAACTGTTTCCCAATGGTTTTGGTAGAAACAAGCTACAAAACCATCGGGACCTGGTGACTTCAAGGGTCCCATGCTCTTGATAGCTTCCTCAATCTCCACCTTGCAGAATGGCCTGAGCAATTTGCCATTCACTTCCCTTGAAACTCGAGGTTCTATATGTTTAAGACAGTCCTCCATTTCTTCTGTGCTTGGCTGAGTTAAAGAGAATAAATTCTCAAAGTAACATTTGAAGGCCCTATCAATCTCATCCTGACCTTTGTAAATCCTCCCTTGCCCATCCTCAATCTGTTTAATGTTGTTCTTTTGCCTTCTCTGGTTTTCACAGGCATGGAAATACTTTGTGTTTCTGTCCCCAATTGCATACCAGTTTCTTTTGGCTCTTTCTTTCCATTTGATATCCTCTTTCTCAAGTAAAGCTCCAACTTCTTTCTGTAGTCTCTTTATCTCAGCTAAGTTTTGGCTGCTCTCTTCATCTTGTAACCTCTTCAATGCCTCAAATTTTTTCTTAATTTCTTGGCTTCTATCCATTTTGAATTGCTTACTCCATCCCATGAGTGCCCCTCTGCAACTTTCCAGTTGTTTTGTTATAGTCTTTTGTAGCCCTTTCCTCTTTTCATTTTTCAACCATGCCTCTTGAATTACATCTTCACATCCCTCTTCTTTAAACCAACTTGCTTCAGATCTAAAGACTTTGCATCCCTTCCATATGTTTGTGTCCCTTCTATTCATGGTCAACAAAATTGGCCTATGATCAGAACTCCTGCCAGTTAACACTTCCACCCAGCAATCCTTAAAGAGTTGAGCCCAAACTGAATTAACTACTACACTATCAAGCCTTTATTTGTTGAAAGAAGCATCCTCATGTCTGTTCCTCCATGTGAACTTGTTGCCCTTCCATTTAAAGTTTGACAGGTTCCCCTTCTCTGGTACCCTTCTGAAGTTTTCCATACATTTCTCTTGTCTAGGTCAGCCCCCTACCTTCTCATCATGGGTTAAGATTTCATTGAAATCTCCTAGCACACACCACCCTTGAGAACCTCTTGGTTTTAGAGATGAAAGTAAATCCCAAGCTTCAGCCCTTTTGTGAGTTTCAGGGTGGCCATAATAACAAGTCAGCAACCACCTCAAACTATCCACCTCACCAGATATCCATTCATTTATGTGTCTTTTGGTGTAATTCATCAGTTCAAGTTGGACAACCCCGCCCCGGGAAGGGCGGGATGGTGATGTACATGCCTGTTCTTTTTCGAGTAACATGTGATCGGCATGAACATGACACACGTGCACTCTAAATTTCTCATTTAATAATGGGAACACCTGACATTCTATTCGAACATTCATCCATAAGAGACTCTCAGAATCTATCCCAACATAAAACATCTATACATAAACATAATCCATCATCTATAACATAACTGTTCTAGTTAGGGAAGGTCCTAAGCATCTGCCTCTCCCTTTGCAGTAAGGCTTTGCTCCCCAGCCTTTTCGTCATTACCTGGATGTTTAAAACATTTAAAACAAAATGAGTCAAATACTCAGTAAGCAGTACACCATGTAGTGAACATACTACGCATCTATTCTTTTTCTTTTGAAAACATGCATACATAAACATTTGCTAATCTTGACAATGCTTTCATGCATAACAGTTTAAGGAATAAGCCATACTTTCATGCATAAACATTTTAAGAAATACTATGCTTTCATGTATAACAGTTTAAGAAACAACCATGCTTTTCATGTTTCATTTTTTTTGACCGGTACACACTATTACGCCCCGTGTGTTGGGGTTAGCGGTCTTCCTTTGGACTTGGATTCCACCCATGGCCACAGGTTGGGAATCCCTTTCATGGAGGGTAGCATTAGGTGCACTACTAGTACTACTTACCCGGCACTGCAATATGCCCCTTCATTTGGTACCATTTTCATTCATATGGCCGTTACGTATTTTCATACAATATGACATTCATTCATTCAGTCCTTTCTTTCTTTCATTCATGGTAGTCCTTTCAGTCCTTTCTTTTCAATCCTTTTTATTTAACAGTTCATTCATAGAAATGTTATTTAAAAGCATGAACTTAAACATCATCTTTTCATTTAACAGTGCATTCATGAAAAAGCATCATTTTAAAAGCATGAGCTTAAACATCATTTTTCATGGCATCCATAAAACATCAATTCATAGGGACAATTTAACATCAGTTCATAGGGACATCCTAAAATGTTTCCTTCACGTCATTTAAAGCATTAGTTCATAGGGACATTTTAAAACACTTTCTTTGCATCATTTAAAAGTATCAGTTCATAGGTGCATTTTAAGCTTATTTAAAGTATCACTTGAAGCATAAGACATAAGATATTCCTTTCATTTCCTTTGCAATCAAAACATTTTTATCGTCTTTCTTACTTCGATGCACATGCCTTTTTATGAACAAGATTTTCATGCTATACTACATATAGGAATAATCAATAAGTTTATTGAGAGAGCATGTATGGAAATCTCATGACTTAGAACCTACGTGCATACATTACCTTATACACATACATACAATTATAATCGATAGGGTGCTTAATAGGGGCTATCAAGAAAGGGCTTGTACGAACTATATACATTTACTCTTTCTTTAGAAGAACATTTGAAAGGAGAGAGAGAGAGAGACATTCTTTCATAAAGAGAACTTGGTGTAAGAAGCATGGTCATAACTACTTACCTCTATGCTCCTTGATACTTCCATAATCAATATAGGTCCTATTTCAATAAATAGCATAAACGTGTTAATACCCACACAATATTCTTTAGCCCTCATTTTAAAAGAGAAAGCCATGATACTACAATCTAACGTTCCTTCTATGCTTAACATTACCCAAATGACTACTCCTTACCTCAACTTATAAGAGAAATAACTTAAGTATTAAGACATGCTAGCTGTCCATGGAAATTCTATTTTAAAAGCTTACATGAAAGTAGTTAAGAATTCATAGGTTTCAAGCAAGGTTTCTTTGGTTCAAGCTCACTTTTGGTTATGGACATTAGGAGATAAAATTTGAAATTCTCGACAATGGACTTTAAAATAGATTTAGGCATCTCAAGTAGGCTAAACAAGCTTAGGGAACATGCCCTTTAATCAACTTGTAGTCCCTCATTATAAAAAGGTTAACTCATCAATATTTTGGACTCTTGGGTTAGGTAGAATTTAACCAAACGAGGGACAACATAAATGGGCAATTTTTATGGCATGACATGGATTTAAGAATACTTGGACAACTTTGCATATCATAATACCTCATGCACAATTAATCCCTTACATCTAAACTAACTAAACTATAACCTATTTACATAAGCAATATATTAAATAGTTTAGATAAAAACCTCCCATTTAAAATTAAAGTAGCAAAAGGTATAGCAAAGCTACTCATTAAGCAAACTTTTAAACACTCAAGCTTATGCTTTACCCACTTAATACTCTTTTAAAAGCAAGATATAAAATTACAAAACCCAAACAAAACCTCTAAACTGAACCTCTAGCATCCTAAAAATAGATTACCGACCAAACCTCAATACAAGGCACATGATACCATCATGTATAATTTAAAATCACTTTAAATCATCACCTACGATTAAACCAATTTTAATAACAACATAGTATTTTCGAAATATAGGAAAATACATAGCAAATCAACTATAATACCATTCTGTTTGGGCCAAAAACAGGACATACATATTTATTTGCAACATAGGAAATTAACTTCATCAAAACACAAGCTAAAACAACTTAATGAGCTTCCAAAATCACACTAAAATCAAATGAGTCAAATTAGGATTTTTACCTTAAGTTCTCAGCTTCTTTCAAAACACAAGTGGAAGACCAAATAGAGGTATAGCCGTGTGGATGAAGAGTAACACGATATCACTATTTTAAACCCCAAAACCGAAACATCATAGGTAAGAAAAATGATGAAACTCAAAACCCATATGTAAATCACACTAGGGAATAAACCAAAAGTTTATTACCTTCAAGATTCCACCCTTTGAAAGGTGAAATCAAGCTTGAGTTCCAAGCTTTGAGGCGAAAACCAAAAATGAATATGGAGAGAATATACTCTTATGGCTTGGAGAGGATGAGAGGAAAATATTTTTCTTTGTCCCTTGCTTTGGAGTCTCAAGCTTGAAGGAGATGTGTAACACCCCCCCTCCCATAGGATAGGTGTGTCATGTGTTTTTCATAAAATAAATCCTGGCAAGAGATCCCATATTTAATAACTAAAAAAAATGATTTATTTTGTAGAAAAACTGTCTAATAAAAATGTTTTCTAAAAACATTAAAGGAATGATCTGACTAAAATTTGTCATAAAAGTAGTTTTGTTTTAGAAAGTCTGAACTAAAAATAAAATGCTCCTTCTACTCCTAGCTTGCTTGCTCGTAATCATCATTTTCACCTAGGTGGTTAAAAACATGAAAAATAAACTAAAATGAGTCGATGACTCAGTAAGAAATCTATCATAACGTAAACGTAATAAACATAAGATTTTCATAAGAACTTTCATGCTGAGCTTAAAATCCATGACTGTTCATGCTAATGCTTATGCTATGTATGACTGATTTATCTGAACTAACTGACTGATTTATCTGACTGGCCAACACACTTAACCCTGTGTGCAAGGTTGTGCACCGGCTCCACATCCCGCTGCAGCAAGAGGAACCGCTAATGGTATTCTAGCATACTATGGTGGACCACGACTGAGTTCGTGGCTTGCACACCACCCTGAAACTGAACTGCATTGGTACCATGCATCTGAATAGCCATCTTATTAACTGATCTGATCTTATCTTGCACTTGAATTTAAGATGACTTACGTGTCTTATATACATGAGATGCATGATATGATTTCTGAATCATAATCATACATAATCATAATGGCTTACGTGTCTTACATACATAATCATAATTTCTGAATCTGAACATGATGCGGAATGACATGATCGTATGCTATGTTGAATGACATGGTTGCATATGACAAGAGAGATTCATAAATAATGGTTGTCAATGAACTAGCTTGGATAATACATACATATAAGCTAACTGTGATGATCCTAATTTATGATCAAATTACTTACCTCGTTGCATTTCTTCTTGAATAATACTTTGTAACTCGACACCTATACGCAATAATAACTATCACTAAATCTGTTTGGAAACAATAATTACTAATATCTTACTAAATCAAATTCACAATCTAAAAGGTAGTCAAATAAATCTTTTGTTTAACACTATAATCAATAAATCTTAGTATTTAAATTACTTAAAATACTAATTTATAATTTTAGAAGAATACTTGAGTTATTTTAAAATAATTCATAAAACTTAAATTCTTAAACTAAGTTTCATTTCTTAACATAATTATTAAATCTTATAAGAAACCTAATAATTTCAAATATCGTTTAAATATTCTTAATATAATAATTTTATTAAAACCTACTAACTTGACATAGGAAATATTAACTAAAATATTAGGCTTAAAAGTATACTTTAAAATATATTTCTAATTCTTTAAACACTTTCTTATAAAATGAACCTTTAGCTAATATATTTATTTAATTAAAAACTAACCTTTAAAAATATTAAGCCCAATAAAAATTACTAAAACTGTTGTTGGAATAAAATAAGATTAAATCTAATTTAAAGTACCTTTCAAATTCTTTAACTATTTTCTTATAAAAATGAGCTCATGACTAATATATTTATTTAATGAAAACTTCAACCTGAAAAATATTAATATTTAAGCCTAATAAAATTTACTAAATCTGTTGTTGGAATAAAATAAGATCTAATTTAAATTACCTTTCAATTCCTTTAACTATTTTCGTATAAAAATGAGCTCATGACTAATATATTTATTTAATAAAAATAAACTCCACTAGGAATACTAAACTCAATAAAAATCATTAAAACAATTATTGAAATGAAATAGGATAAACTCAAATTAAAATACAAGTCCATTAAAGATTATTAAAATCTGAAATAGTTGCAAATTCTAGCCCATAAAAACATTACTACATGAGCCCAAACAAAAGAAATAGCCCATCATACGTATGCACATAAGGGCCTAGGGCCCAACGGCCCATCAAGAAAACTAAGGGTTCTTCTAGAAACATAACACACGGCTAAACCAAAAACAGAGAATTTGAGAGAGAGAACGGGGTCTTGCGCTGGTCCGAAACTCACCGAGGGAGAGAGGCTGACTCGGCGACTCTGGGCGACTGGAAATGGTCAACGGTGTGACTGGAAGCTCGTCTGTGGTGGTGCGACGCCGAAGAAAGTGAACCATGCGGCAGTGCAACCGAGAGAGAGGGAGGAGCACGTGCTGAGCTGGGTGGCTGAGGGTCGTAGGCCAACCGGAATGGGTGTGGGTGCGACGGGGTTAGGTTGGCCGGCGTTTTCTGTGGTGGTGTGGGAGGTGGTCCGTTTAGATGGCTGTTGGTTGTTGGGAGGGAAGTTGCGTGGTGCTTGTCTATGGGTTTAAGAGAAGCAGAGACTTCGGCTTCGCGTTCGTGGCTGTTGCGGCGTGCTTTGGCGGCTGAGGGTGGTCCGATGTCCTCTAAGGTGGCCGGTGGTGGCGTCGACGTGTTCTGGGCAGCTTGGAGTCGCCGCGGAGGAACGTGGTTGATGGTGGTTCGCGGCACGACATATTGGGTGCTCTATTTTGACGTGCATGGAAAAAGGGAAGGTCTGTTGTTTTTGTGTTATACTTAATGCAGAGGCTTTGTGAGCTTTTATAGAGGAAAAACTATGGTAGGGTTTTCTCATACGAGTTTGTCTCCTAATAGGATTCGAAATTATCAACATAGGGAATAAGGATGAGTATGAGGTTGTTGCTTACGGGTTGGGATAGGAAGAAATGATATTTAAATTCAAACTAAAACTCTAGTAAAATCTGATAAAATAATAATAATAATAAAATATTTATAGTTATAAGAAAAATACTAAAACTTATCTTATGGCCTAATCTTAGGACCGGGTTGTTACAAGATGAGATGAACTTGCTTTTATTGAAGATGGAAAGAGAAGAGGAAGGAAATAGGTGAAGGTTGGCTATTGCTTGCTTGGAGAGGAAGATGAAGTTTTCTATTTTGCTTGGGTGTAGATCAACGGGTAAGTGTAGAATGCTTGAAGATTAGTTTTTAGTTTTTCTCTTCTCTCTTTTTGACTTGCCTTGACCGATGGGTGCAATAGCTTCCTTAATAAGCTTATGGGTCAGAGGAAAGAAAATGATTTTGTGGCTTATCTTGAAAGCCTACGGGTGAAAATGGATGGGAGGAACCTTTGCTTAGTCAAAGCTTATCACATAAGTTTGGAAGATGGATGGTGGAGATCTATCCACCTCAAGGTTACATTTCACCTACCAATCCAATGGTAGAGATTAATTGGGTCATTTCTTAAATAAATAAAATTAAAGAGCTTAAAAGAAAATATTTCAAAGTCTAAAAAAATAATACCCTTGATTTATTTTAATAAATTATATTTTTTTAAAAAAAGCATACTCATCTTAAAATAAAATAATTGAAAGTAATAAAAATATTTATCTCAAAATATTTAACTTAAGGAATTAATAAAATGACGTAAGGACCTACGTAGTAGGACTCGGGTATTAAACTACTGCTCTATAAAAGTGCTAAACCCCCTTTTTGAGCCACTGGTTCTACCACAAAGCATCCTTCACACTTGAGTCTCTTCTTCAAACCATTACACTTGACAACTTTTAGTCTAGTTTCCATTAAGAAAACTATATCGGGTTTCTTCTCCTCCACCATTTGGTAAAGATCTTGAACTGTCCGAGGGTTCCCAAGCCCTCAGCAGTTCCAACTTAAGATTTTCATTGAGATTGGCAGGGCTGGTAACCAACCTCCGCCAATAGTTGTTGAGAGTTGTCCTTTATTCCTTCACTGCACAGCTTCCCTTTTTTGATCTTCTTTAACATTGTTTCTCCCCTCATCTCCTATTTCTTCCTTCTTTTTTGGGTGATACACCCTCCACCCTTGTTTGTGTCCTCCCCTTTCTCTCTCTCTCTCTCTCCTTTTCCACCCTCCCTTCATCTGAGTGTTAATCATTTTCATGCCCTTATCAGTTGTGACTGTTTTCAGAGTTGCCTCTAACTCCAAATACCTATCTTCCCCACTTGCTTCCACCAACCTTCCATCTACCCCTTCCATTCCCTTTACAGTTCTGCCTTCATTGTAACTACTCCCTCCCCTTTCTCTCTCTCTCTCTCTCTCTCTCTCTCTCTCCTTTTCCACCCTCCCTTCATCTGAGTGTTAATCATTTTCCTGCCCTTATTAGTTGTGACTGTTTTCAGAGTTGCCTCTAACTCCAAATACCTATCTTCCCCACTTGCTTCCACCAACCTTCCATCTACCCCATCCATTCCCTTTACAGTTCTGCCTTCATTGTAACTACTCCCTCCTTCATTGCTCTCTTCCTCTCCCCTGCCTACAATCTCTAAACTCTCCCTAACATTTAACAACTCTTCATTGTTTGGCTCTCCCTCAATCTTCTTAGTATCCACTCCCCCTGCCTTATTCTGGTCTACCATTTCCCAACCAGCTCCCTCACTCTCTACGTGCTATCTAAACCACCTTCTTTGATTTTCGACTTAGACCCCATTTTTGTTTCGGCCCTTAGCCACACTCCATACTGCATCTTCTCACCCACCTTCCCTGCACATCCCTCTGTACCATGCATTAAGCAGCCACATTCAAAGCAGATTCTGGACAACTTTTCATATTTAACAAGGATCCACAACTTTTCACCTTTCATCGTGATTGTCCTACCTCTGGCCAAAGGTTTCATAAGATCAATATTAATAAGGACCCTTAGAAACTTGCGCCACCCACTCCCATCCTCTTTCACATCCACCTCTTCTACTCTTCCTATTGTTTTTCCTATCTATTTTCCATGTTCTTCATTCATGCAAGCGGGGGCATGCTATGCATTTGGACCCGGAAACTTTCATTCTCAAACCTCATTCTCTACGGGGGCGTGTATTCATCAAATAGCTTCAAGGCTAGCAGATGTGAATCAAATAGCCATGGTCTTCCACTCCAAACATGCTGCTTGTCTGCTTGGTTAGCAAAAGTTATGATGAACAAGTTACCACCTATCTCAACAAACTTAGCAAGTTTACTAACTCTCCAGACTTTCTTCATTGTATCCTCAATACCACCTTGCCGATATTCCTTTCCAGACATAGCTTTCCTACTAAGCTACAGTCACCTTTGAGCCATATTTCCTCATTGACAGCATCATCAATGGTTATAGCTTCCCTTTCCTCCTCTGTTGGACAAAACCTCCCCCATTGTTCCTCTAAGTCATTCATCACGAAAGTCTCTTCATCGCCTTCACACCTGAGACTACCTTTGCAGTTTCCTCCGTGCCAAAGCAGCTCAAAGAACTTTGCTCCTCCGTGCCGCACCTTGCTCTTCTCCCTCACTACTACGTAACCACTCTTTTGTTGCGTATGTGCCCTCGTCCCACCACAATTCCATTAGGAAAAGTGTAGCCCCCCAAACTTCACCTCAGCCTCCCTCTAGGAAAGACATAGATAAGGATTTTTTTGTGATCAGCATAAGTATCTTGGAATGAGACGCTAACAATACATAAGAAGATTGTTGTTTAGGTCTCGTTTGTTTTCAGAAATGAGTTGTGATTAAAGTTAAAAAGTTGAATAAAATTATTAGAATATATTTTTTAATATTATTTTTGTTTTGAGATTTGAAAAAGTTGAATTACTTATTTTATTTTGTGTGGAAATGTAGAAAAGTTATAATGATGAGATGATGTGTTTTTAAAATTTTAAGTTTTAATCTTAAAAGCAAACTAAATTTTATATTTCGTCAATTTCCAATTAAAAGTATTTACCACGAGTCCGGTGTGACACGCTGGGACCGACTTCAACTGAGGAACAGTGATCTAACCCTATTCCATGCCTCTTTGAAGCCCCAGCTCGGCAGCTCCCAAGTCATTAACACCCACTTCCCCACCTGTCCTAAAACCCTAACACCAACTTCCCCGTCTTATGTCATTACGTTTTCGTCCGAAGAGTCCAATTGGCTGTAAAGTAAAACTGAAAAGTCTGGTTAAGGATGCAGCACGACGAGGTGATATGGCAGGTAATCAGGCACAACCACTGCAGTTTCATGGCCAAGTAAGTCTTTCTTATGCTCAAATAATATATCATCTTCTATAATGATATGCCAATGTTCTTCCTTCGCTTTTGTTTATTGTGGCTGTTAATATCGCTGTGGGTTTTCAATTTTGTTCGGTTTGTGGTCTTGTAGAATTGCCACTGGGAATTTCTGTAGAAATCCCTATAACGTGACCGGGATTTGTAACCGGAGCTCCTGCCCTCTCGCCAATAGTCGCTATGCCACCATTCGCGACCATGACGGTAATTTTCACTCTTTTTTTCTTACCCTTCTACTTTTTCAATGGATTGGACCTGCCAGTTCCCCCCCTCCTTTTTCTTGTGATCTTCACAGGTATGCATTCTAATCATTGAAATGTTGCTCACTATGGTCTATGAGAATAATCAGGTAGAGAAAGGAACTGACTTATTGAGTCTTATATTTGTTATGGGCCTTGGAAAAGCAGAAATATCCACCCACTTGGACAAAATACATTTGTTTGGGTTGGTAGGGTTCAGCCTTGTAGCTTCTTTGCGTAAGCTGAGGACATTGGAAAAATATGCTACAATATGGAATTTTAGTTAATTTTAGTGGATGTTAGGCTTTTTACCTTTGTTGTTCATATGCGGCTGTCATTAACTTGATGCTTTACGTCAAATAACGTGTTTGTATATTAATCAATGACAACGAGTGTTGTTTTTTTTATATTGCTGTCTTGGTCTGCTGCAGGAGTCTTCTATCTTTATATGAAAACTATAGAAAGAGCTCACATGCCAAACAAATTGTGGGAGAGACTGAAATTGCCCAGAAATTATGAGAAGGCACTTGAGATAATAGACAAACATATGGTATTGGAAATTAGATTGTTTTTGAAAATTTTCTATTATTTGATGTGATTTTGATATAGGTTAATTTACCCTACCTTTTCAACTTGACAGATGTATTGGCCTAAGTTCCTTGTACACAAAACAAAGCAGCGGTTGACCAAGATGACTCAAATGCGGATACGCATGAGGAAACTTGCTTTGAAAACAAGGTTTATTTCTTCTCATGCTTGCAATCTTTTTCATTTTGCTGCAAGAAATGCTTACTCATGTTACAATAACGTTTTGTAAGGTACAAAGTTGTCTTTTATGGCCTACTTGTTTAGTTCTCAACTTATTGGAGTTATACAGTTATGATAACAATGACTTACTGATCTAATGTCTAAATCTTTGCTAATCTAATGAAGCCAACTTCTTTCTTCTAATCAACTAGTTTCATAGACAAATCAGGATTGGAATAGATCTAAATTTGTGCCTGTAGTTAGGAGGTGAGAAAGTCTATCACTGATATTTATGAGTGAGAAAGTCTATCACTGATATGAGTGAACTAGTTTCATTGAGTGAGAAAGTCTTTCTTCTAATCAACTAGTTTCATTGAAGTGAGGGCTGGATTTTATGAGTGAGAAAGTCTATCACTGATATTTATTGTTTACAAAAAGAAAAACAGGGCAATGGAATAAAAAGTTAATTGCTTTGTAAGTCTTGTGCTAAGAATTGGCAACCCTTGGACTAGGTGTTCTGATACTGAAAGGGGTCTAGTTGTAATATTTCTTTGTCAAATAGTGTCATTCCTTATTAACGGGTTTTGTAATATTGCAAATTGCTTCTGTTGCTAAACAGGGAGAAAATTATGACAACACCGAGGAAGGAAAAGAAAAGAGAGGCTAGAAGAGAGGAAAAGGCCGAAAGGGCAGCAGCATTGGATAAGGTTATATATGAGCTCTTGCTACTGGTGTACATTGACTGTATATGTCTTTACAGCTCTCATTTAGACTCTAGTTTTTCTGCAGAGCATTGAAAAAGAACTATTAGAACGCCTTCAGCAAGGAGTTTATGGTGACATATATAACTATCCTGTTAAGGAATACAACAAAGTTCTTGATATAGAAGAGGGGCAGGCTGCTAGCGAAGATAAAGACGAGATGGTATATTTGTAAAATCCTTTTTTGTTGAGCTTCTTAATTATCATTTTGAATATTAACGATTTACTATTGTGGTCACTGAAGATGTTACTCCTAGATAATTAAGTGCCCTTTCATTTTTTTCTTGGAATGGCAGGAACCAGAGATAGAATATGTTGAGGGTTATGATGAACTTGAAGAGGAAGATGATATAGAAGATTTTGATGGTCTTGCAATTTCCCAGTCTCATGCGGATTATGATAAGGGTAAAGCTGTCACTAGATACTACTTATCAAAAAGTAGAAGCTGTCACTAGATACTTTGTATAGATACTTTGTATGGACTAGATCTCCTTAAAAATTGCTTATAAGTTTACATTGTTCTTGTCTTGGCTGCACATATAGTTCATATGCTCCCTACTATCCACTTTTATAAGGTAAACATATGTTTTTGGTTGTCCTAAAAAGGAAAGCAATACATTTGAATTGGAAAAGACATATTAGGAAGATTGCTATATTGTTATTGATATTAATAATCATGCCATTTCAATCAAGCATTTAAATTAGACTAGATGGAGTAATTACTTGTGCTAAGTAGGCCGTCCTATTTTAGTGTTACAATTAAAGTTTAAGGGGACGTTTGGACACAGATGCGACATGAAATTCTCAAACTTCCTCGTAATTTCCTTCCCAAACATCACTTAAACACAAAATACTTTTCAATTTCAAATCTTTAATTTTTTTATCTAATCATTATCCAAACACAAAAACCAATAAAACTTTTACAAACTTCAAAACAAAACACAAAACACAAAAATCAATTCAATTTTTTCAAGTAATCCATGGCATGACTAGCGACAAGGCTCCAGGCCCTAACGGTTTTACCATGGGCTTCTTCCAAGCTTGTTGGGAAGTGATTAAGGGAGACTTGATGTGGGTCTTTCAAGATTTTCATACTAATGCCAGCTTTGAAAAAAGCCTTAATGCTACTTTCCAGGCACTCATCCCCAAAAAGATGGGATCTATGGATGTTAGAGACTACTGCCCCATTAGCCTTGTTAATGGGATTTACAAGATCCTCTCAAAAGTGTGAGTGAATTGATTGAGGACGATGATGGAAAAGGTAATCTCGAAGCTGCAAAACACTTTTGCCAAAGGTAGACAAATGCTAGATTCAATTTTAATTGCAAATGAGGTTTTGGATGGACGACTTAAATCTAGAGAACCCGAGTTACTTTGCAAATTAGACTTGAAGAAAGCCCATGATTACGTCAACTGGAAGTTCTTATTTATTTACTTTTACGATGTGGTTTTGGGAAAAAATGACAGAAATGGGTAGAGTTTTGCATCTCTAAAGTTCGATTCTCTATCTTGGTGAATGGCTCTCCGGTGGGTTTCTTTGACTCATCCCGTGATTTGAGACAGGGAGACCTGCTCTCTCCTTTTATATTTTTATTCGTCATGGAAGCTCTTAGTAAGATGATTGTGGGTCTTGTGGAAGGTGGCTTTATCATTGGTTTTTAGGCAAGGAATGGAGATTATGGTTTCATGGATATTTCTCACTTGCTTTTTGCTGACGACACCCTTATCTTCTGTGGAGCAAATATCGGGCATATCCAATCTTTGAGTGCTCTACTTCTTATCTTTGAAGCTGGCTCGGGTTTGAGAATTAATCTCTCAAAGTCTGTATTGTTGCCAATGGGGGATGTTCTTGACGCAGAGACTTTAGCCTCTATATTGGGATGTAAGGTCTCATCTTTACCCCTGAAATATCTTGGCTTACCATTGGGTGCTTCCTTTAAATCAGAAAGGATTTGGACCAACGTGGTTGAAAAGGTGGAGAGCAGATTGGCTTCTTGGAAGAAGTTATACTTGTCTAAATGTGGTAGACTTAATTTGATTAAAAACACTTTTTAATTTATCCACATATTTTTTGTCCTTACTCCCACTCCCCATAAACATTGCCAACCGTATAGAGAAGCTATAACGGGACCTCTTATGGAGCCGATTGAGGGAAGAGTTCAAATTTCATTTGGTTAATTGGTCACTTGTATGTACCCCAATTTCTGAGGGTGGCTTGGAGATTCGTAACTCGACGAAATTCTACCAAACCTTGTTGGGTAAATGGTTGTGGAGGTACCAAAACGAAATGGGGGCTCTATGGAAGTCTGTTATAGATTCACAGTTTGGGGAGGCTTGGGGAGGATGATGTTCGAATAAGGTACGTGGCATATATGGGGTGGGATTGTGGAAATACATTAGGAGACACTTGGAGTTCTTCTGAAGACATGAACACATTGTGGTGGGTGGCGACTCTCGTGTCAGATTTTGGTATGACAAATGGTGGAGTGAATGTAGCCTACAAGACACCTTCCCTGCCATTTTTGAGATCGCACAAGAAAAGGATGCAATGGTAGTCGATCTCTTGGTCTTTTCTAGTGACTCCCCTTAATGGAATGTAGAATTCATTAGGGAAGCCCATGATTGGAAGATGGAGATTATCACAAAGTTCTATAAGGCATTGTATTCTATAAGCATGAAAAGAGGTACCACAAATAAGATGAGTTGGAGTCCCTCCAAGAAAGGTAAATTCACGGTCAAATCATTTTACCAAGTTCTAACGAGCCCTAGAATGACTATATTCCCTTGGAAGAGCATCAGGCGAAAGCTCTTTCAAAAGCAGTTTTTTTTCGTATGGACAACATCTCTGGACAAGATCCTCACCATACATAACTTAAGGAAATGTCAAGTAATGGTGTTGAACTGGTTTTGTATGTGTAAGAAATGGTGAATCAGTCAGTAGATCATTTGTTTTTATACTGCTAGGTGGCTAGGACCATGTGGGATGCTTTTTTCGCGAGAACTGGATTGTTATGGGTCATGCCTCTTAGACTGGTGGATTTCCTTGCAAGTTGGAGAGGCCTTCGAGGCAACTCACAAGTGGTAGCGATTTGGAAAATGGTTCCTATAAGCAATGTGTTGGTGCATTTGGTGGGAGATAAATGATAGAAGTTTCGAAGATCGTGAGAGAACAATGGATGAGCTTAAAGTTTTCTTTTTTAAAACTTTATTCTTATGGGCGGAGGCTATTTTTGTAATGGGCTAAATGTCCATGATCTTCTTTTTTCGATTGTAAACTCTAATTAGGTTTTTTTTCATGTATACACTCTGTGTACTTGGGCTTAGCCTAGTTCTATGAATAAAATATCTTGATTACCTATAAAACAAAATATTATTAAAAATTTATATTCAAACAATTTTTTCACTTTATAATATTTTTAGTCAACTTTTTTCTCTCAGTTTCCAAAACCCAATAAAATATCTTAACTCAAACGATTTCACTACCATTCACAGAATTATGAAATACTACAAGTGTCCAAATGAGCCCTAAGTTATGGGGCTTTGTGTTATTTGTTGTATATAATAATGGGAGAAACTCCTAGAGGTTGACTCAAGTGGGTAAGGGCCTTGGTTTTGAGGGTATGCATGCTCCCCTTAGATCCAAGGTTTGAACCCTTGGGCGCAAACAATTTCTAGGGGTCACATCTCATGGTGAAAAGTAGATGAGTTACCTGGGGTGATGCAGGCACATTGTATGAGTTTGGGATTTAACTAGGTAAAAGACATGTTTTGTGTGTATGGTCTCCGAGGTTCTTTGTCACAAAAAAGTTAAATAATGGGATAAAACTGCTCGAGAGAATTCTTAGTGTGATTGTGTAACATTGGAAAAAAGCATGTGTCAGATAATTCTCAGGTGTGCGCCTGCATATAGTAATGGAAGAAAAGTGTGTGAGAGGATTCGTTGGTGTCTGTTTGTCTGTCTCAAATGAGTAAAAAAAGTTTAATGATGCAGTTGAAATGGATGGAGATGATGAAAAGGTTGAACCAGTTGCTGGCAAGAGAGTGAGGAAGAAAGCAGCCTCAAGTTTAAGAAACTTTGAGAAAGATGAACCTGGTGCAAAATTGAAGAAGAGAGCGAGGGTGCTTGTTGAGGTAATGGCCAATGAAATTTGGTGTTTTTACATTGGGCTACATTTTCAAATATATATGCCATGTCTTTCATTCAAATTTGAAACTGTTTGTATACGAATAATTCTCTATCAGTATAGATGTACAGCCTCTTGTTGTTTAACTAATGCAAATATAGTGTCATCTTTAATTGGTTTGGTATGGATGGCTAAATTTCACTGTAAACTTATAGCATGCACCATCACTTAAAACTATGGTGATTGTGCTGGCACTTACAGTCGTATATGCAACTGATTTTTATAAGAATGCTAGCATACATGTTGCTCTGGTAAACAGGTTCTCCTATAGTTGGAGTCAGCTAGATGATTTCTTTGCTGTATTTTGTTGCTCTGAACATCCAAAACTACATAGTTGGGTCCCCACCCAGCAGTCTACCATTCCTCAAACTTGTGCAATCCTCATAGAGGCACTTAGGTTCCTTTTCTATTTCTTGCTTTAGTTGATGCTCTCTTTTTTTTATAAGTAAAAACTTTACTTGATGCTCTACCTGATCAAAAGTGGATGTGGTCCTCTTTTGTATCTTGGCATTGCCCCCTTGGCTTAATAAACTTTCTGATCAAAAGGAAAAAAAAAAAAAAAAAGGAAGGAAAATTGGGGTGGGGATGGACAATAAGATCAAAGATTGGATGCAGTGGAGGAAGATTATGGTATCCTATTGCATTTTCTTCATAATTATCTGAACTGTCGAATTTTTCCCCCATTTTTAGACGATGCTCATTTGAGAAGAATCTCTCTCTCTCTCTCTCTCAAATATATGCTTTTTGTTTCTCAGAAACTGGGACACGTTAAATACAAATAATTAGTAGTTGAATACTCCGTATTTCTGTTTGTAGCTATACCATCAGGATCCTAAATATTTCAACTGTGTTTCTGTTTGTTAGGTAGAGCACGAAGATGCTGATGAAAGTCAAAAGGCTGCCCACTGAGTGTTTAAAGCATATTGCTTCACTTGTTATGCTTGTAAACCGGCAAATGGCAGAGATACCCTTGTTCGCTTGTAGAGTATGTTTAAAACCTCACTGGGAAAAGAGGGAAAGTTACTATAGCGGATAAAATTTTGATAGCTATCTCTGGATCACGGTTGAAATTTTTTATTTATTAGATAGATAATAGTTTCTCATGATTTCTTTTCTCTCATTTTTGGGAGAAGGGGCTGTACTAGAGGGAATTTCATGGCCTTTTCTAGTCTCTACGGCCTCAAGACTCAATTATTCTGTTTACTGCTGCTCAGAAATGACATGAGTTCTCGCACGAGGTTATGTGAAGGCTGGCTCCATTCTTTCTGATAATTCCTGAATGAAAGATTAAAAATGCAAACTTGCAGATGAGCCTTAAAATGAGCGAGTGGCACGTCTGCAGAGTGCTGATTACGGTACCGTGTGATAAACGGGGTGTCATTTGTTCAAACAAATAAAGTAAATAAATAAGATGTAGTCCAATTTGAAGGCAAGACTATTCGAGGACAGTCCAGAATAGTCTACGAAGCACTCACGCTCTAAGTAATCTGCACTTAAATCTAATCCTCCCTTTACCTATACTTCACTGGTAACTATTGGAAAAAGATCTCTTACGTGTTGGCTTAAAACTTTCAAAAGAACATGCCAATGAAAAGTGAGGCAAACAGCATCTCTCCTCTCTCTCTCAATGTTGCCACGCCATATTGACACAACGACATTATGGCTATCAAACAGAACTTGTTTATCTCAGCTAACAGGCACAGTGTTCTTAAGAACCTTCCCGTTTCTCTACTAACTATATTGCCCTCGCACGTAAACTAAATGGGTGCTTTGATGGATTGTATGTTGACTTGATGGGCCTAGTCTTAAAGATCATGGAGACAATGCAAGGATTGATGCAATCCACTTGGGATGAGTTTAGCAAGAGCCCAACATTCAAGATGAGGCTTGAAGGATGAAGATCCAATTTTGATTCATTTGATCAGCTATGGAAGATGGCAACAACAAGACTTAAAGGCTTTGGGCTCTTGAAGGGTTACAACTTATTTAATTCATTTAAAGAACTTATTTTATTAGTTTAGAATAATTGAGTTTATTATGGGAAGCACTTAAGGGGGCCTATGCAAGGGCATGTTGGGAAAGTTATTATTTTATTGAACTAGGGTTAGGGTTACTGTAGCCGAGTACTGTAGCACGGCACTGTAGCCGCGGCACTGTTCATCCAGGGGCACTTTTGGAAGATGGGGGTTTATTTTGGCTAGGGTTTCATTAGGTTTTCCTTTAAATACTCTATGTAGCCTCATTCTAATCAGATATGAAGTTTATGAAATTTGATGAATTTATTCATTGTGAGTTGAGTTTTACTCCTCTTGTTCTTAATTGAACTTTTGAACTTATCAAAGGTAAATCACAACCTTTGTGGCGTTCCTCCTTTGTAATTGGGTTCTTGAGACGGGTTCTTCAACGGGTCTAGATTTTAATATAATCTAGGTTCTTGAAACGAGTTCTCATCGGGTCTAGATTCTCCATCCATAGACTTGATTTTGGCTTTCTTGGGGAGTTTTCAAATTGACTGTGGGTTCAAGGGATTTCATTCCCGCGGGTTCATATCATTTGGTATTCAGAGCAAGGTTTCCAATCAGGTCTGATTCTATCTTTTAATTCTAGCATCCTAAAATTTAATTCTAGGGCTTCATTGTTCTAGGTTTGCCAAAAAAAAAAAAAAAAAAAAATAGAAACAGAAAGTAGGCTGCTGAAATTCTTAGGATTTTGGGTTTGGCTGAAATTTGCATCACCTAGGGTTTCAATATTCTAGGGTTTCCTATATCTCTAAGTCTGTCAATTGCTTGGAGTGTCGTTCCATTGATTCTCTTCTACTTCATTGTCCATGCTTGTGTGTTTGAATTCAATTGGTTGGTTTTCACAACTGACTATTGCTGTTTGTGGATGAATTAGAGAAAAGAAAAGAAAGGAAAAGAAAATTCGAAAAAAAAAAAAACGAAAAAAAAAGAAGGGGATGAAGAAAAGAGAAGGTAGCATATTCAAAGTTGCTACATAGTTACAACAAAGAGAAAGAAAGAAATTTGTTGATTAAACCTTATGATCAAAGGGGCTGCTGCATACATCACTCAAGTTGGTATATTGTCTTATTGTTAGTCTTTCATTCGTATAACTTCATTGATTCTCGTGTCATTTTTATTCCTTCATGTTTCTCTTGTTCTTGTTTCCTGGATCTAATTACTAGTTGGGATAATACAAGGTTGTATTGTCTTGATTTAGTTCAACTAGTTCTTAATGAACTTGAGTGGGAAAACTCTTGAGGTAAAAGGCAAGAGAGTGTGAGATTATTATCGAGTAAAAAGCCAATTCAGAGTTACACACGAGTGGAGTGTCATTATTTGAGTGTAAACACGTAAGGGAGTGTGTGAGGTTTTTCACTAACATTCTTTTTGTGCAGCACATTATGATGTCTCATAGGAGTGACTCATCACCAAAGGAGATGGTAGATAACACATCCTTTGTGTTGCAAGTCATGCAACAACAGTTTGAGAAGTTGAACTTAGTGTTGGGTGAAGTGAGGGATAGGATGGATCATCAAGATGTGGTAATTAGAAATCTTCATGGCAGGAGAGATAGGAGGCGTCCCGAGTTTAGTGTTGAAAATGGGTATGAGAATGAAGAGTATGGTGATTCTCTTGTTACTAGGCATGCACTCAATACAAAAATTAAGATGGATGATATAGAGCAGAAGAGTGAGAATATTTTTCATACTAGATGCCACATCAACAACAAGGTATGTAGTATGATCATTGATTTGAGGAGTTGTATTAATTTAGCTAGCACTACTTTAGTTGAGAAATTGAATTTACGTACCTTGAAACACCCTAAACCATACATGTTGCACTGGTTGAGTGATTGTGGGGAGGTTAGGGTAAATAAGCAAGTGCTAGTTTCTTTTTCAATTGGGAAATACCAGGATAAGGTGCTTTGTGATGTAGTGCCTATGCATGCTAGTCATATTTTCCAAATAAGCCCTTGGCCAAAATACAAGGCCTTCCCAAAAACATAGTTCAAAAGAAATAAGACATGTGAGCCAAGCATCTTCAAGCTCACTTATTCTAAACTAATAAAATAAATCATTTAACCAAATTGGAAGCCTCCAATAACGATAGGCCGTATGTTTAAGTCATGTCTTCCACAGCTTGAATAAAGTGGATCAAAACTGGTTCTTCTTCTTTCAGACCCATCTTCAGTGTTGGGCTCTTGCTGGCTTCATCCCAGGTGGATTGCACCAATCCTTGCATTGCTTCCTTGATCTTCTTGGCCCTTGATCTTGTAATTGGCCCATCTGGAACTTGCAAAGGATCTTTAAGAGTAGGCCCACCTTGGTTCCTATCAAGTATGATAGGAACGTGATCCATGATGGGTTAAGGAACATGTACAATTTTGAAAAAGATAGAAAAACAATCAAACTTGCTCCTTTAACTCCAACACAGGTCCATGGGGATCAATTGAAGCTGAAATGTGAGGTTGCTCAAAACAGAAAGAGTGAAAATGAGAGTGATAAAAAAAGAAAGAGTAAAAGTGAGAGTGATCAAAAAGAAAAAAGTGAAAAGGAGATTGAGCAAACAAGGAAGAGTGAAAGTGAGAATGAGCTGAAAAGCAAGAGTGAAGGTGAGAGTGAAAGTGAAAGTGAGATTGAGCTGAAAAGCAAGAGTGAATGTGAGATTGAGAAGAAAAGAAATAGTGAGACCGAAATGGAGAAAGAGAGAAAAATGAGAGAGAAAAAAGAAGAGGGTGAGACTAAGACCTCAAGCAAAAGAGAGAATGAGTTAAGACCTCAAGCAAAAGAGAGAATGAGTTGAAAAATAATTATGAGGTCGAGAGTACAAAAAAAGATGAAGAAAAAGAGAGTGACAGAAAAAAAGAGAGTGAAAATAAAAAAGAGTGTGAAAGGGAAAAAGAGAGTGAAAAAGAAAAAGAGAGTGGAAAGAAAAGAGAGTGTGAAGAAAGTGAGAGAAAAACAAAGAGAAAAGCGAGTTTTTATGCTAAGGCGAGTCTTAATCCTAACGTACTTGACGTATGTTTGCCTAGTATTGTTGTCTCTTTGTTGCAGGGATATGAGGTCGTGTTTCCAAGTGGTGTATTTAGTGGATTGCCACCTAATAGGGAGATAGAGCACTACATCGATTTTGTGCCAAGTGCGACAATTCCTAACCGACATTTCTTGGAAAAACATGAGTCATTGACACATTTAAAGGGACAAGGTAAGTTGTTGACTAGAATGCATGCTAAGCGGGAGGATTGTGTTCAGACTTTTCCTCATGTATTCAAATACACACAAGGTATGAAAAATTTTGTGGTTGATACTTTAGCAAGAAGGTATGTCCTTGTCTTCATTTTAGATGCAAAATTGTTGAGATTTGAATATGATAAGGGATTGCATGCTAATGATGATGACTTTGCTAGTGTGTATGGGACATGTGAGAAATCATCTTTTGGTAAGTTCTATAAACTAGATTGGTACTTATTTAGAAATATTAGATTTTGTGTACCTACTAGTTTGATGCATAAGTTGTTTGTGTGTGATAGACATGCTGGTTTGTTGGGTAACCTTGGTGTAAGGAAGACTTTTGTTGTGTTGCATGAACATTTGTGGGAATATCATTTGCCTTTCAATGACGTGTTGCATGAACATTTGTGGGAATATCATTTGCCTTTCAATGGCGTGTTGCATGAACGTTTGTGGAAGTATCAATTGTCATTCATCGATGTGTTACATGAATGTTTGTGGGAGTATCATTTGCCTTTCATTGACGTGTTACATGAACGTTTGTGGAAGTATCATTTGTCATTCATTAACATGTTGCATGAACGTTTGTGGGAGTATCATTTGCCATACATTGACTTGTTGCATGAACGTTTACAGGAGTATCATTTGCGTTTCAATGAGTTTGCATATATGGACTCTGTTTTGGGGCTGCCTAGGAAAGAAAGAAGTAGAGATTCTATTTATATGGTTGTGGATAGATTTATAGAGTTTGCATATAATAGGACCATGCATACTACCACTTTATATTTTCCTTTCGCAATTGTTTATAGCCCTAATCCATTTACTCCTTTTGATTTAATGCCTTTACCTGTTGACGACATGAGTAGCTTGGATGGATCTTTTCAAATTCTTGAACAAATTAATGATATTGCATATGAAATTAATGATAATATTACTAACGTTTTTCCCTTTGATCCAGGTGGAGATTCAAGGTTGAATCCTTTTGAGGAGAGGGGGATTGATGGGAACCAAGGTGGAGATTCGAGGTCGAATCCTTTTGAGGAGAGGGGGAATGATGGGAACCATGATGGGCCTAGTCTTAAAGATCACGGAGACAATGCAAGGATTGATGCAATCCACTTGGGACGAGTTTAGCAAGAGCCCAACATTCAAGATGAGGCTTGAAGGATGAAGATCCAATTTTGATTCATTTGATCAGCTATGGAAGATGGCAACAACAAGATTTAAAGGCTTTGGGCTCTTGAAGGGTTACAACTTATTTAATTCATTTAAAGAACTTATTTTATTAGTTTAGAATAATTGAGTTTATTATGGGAAGCACTTAAGGGGGCCTATGCAAGGGCATGTTGGGAAAGTTATTATTTTATTGAACTAGGGTTAGGGTTACTGTAGCCGAGTACTGTAGCACGGCACTGTAGCCGCGGCACTGTTCATCCAGGGGCACTTTTGGAAGATGGGGGTTTATTTTGGCTAGGGTTTCATTAGGTTTTTCTTTAAATACTCTATATAGCCTCATTCTAATCAGATTATGAAGTTTATGAAATTTGATGAATTTATTCATTGTGAGTTGAGTTTTACTCCTCTTTTCTTAATTGAACTTTTGAACTTATCAAAGGTAAATCACAACCTTTGTGGCGTTCCTCCTTTGTAATTTGGGTTCTTGAGACGGGTTCTTCAATGGGTCTAGATTTTAATATAATCTAGGTTCTTGAAACGAGTTCTCATCGGGTCTCGATTCTCCATCCATAGACTTGACTTTAGCTTTTTTGGGGAGTTTTCAAATTGACTGTGGGTTCAAGGGATTTCATTCCCGCGGGTTCATATCATCAAGGGTGGCAAATCATGTTTTCGGATCGTGTTTGTGTCATGTCAAGGTGTGAATATTCGACTATATAGGTCAACCTGAACCTAATCCGTTAAGCTAAACATGTCAAACTCTAACCTAACCCATTTAGATAATGGGTCGTGTCGTGTCGCCCTTTTTAACCCGTTTAATAATTAATTAAAAATAGAGTAACATGACATGACTTATTTAAAACCATTTCATGTAAATTGGTTGAACTAACACACAACCCATTTGACTTTATTAACATAATTTCACATAAAAATTAAAATCTATATTTATTAGTAGCCACAACATCTTTAAAAAAAACTAGACTACCTACTAACAAAAAATATCATTATTTTTGAAATTTTAACATATATCCTACAACTAGAAATGAGCATAGGTCTAAAATTATCATCTCAATAATAAAAACATAAGCAGCCTGAGAAATATCAATATTACAATTCAACAATAATAAAATTATAATTTTGAAACAAAATCTAAACGGGCCAAAACGGGTTGATTGCGGGTTAAGCGAGTTGTTATTGACCCATTTATAAATCGTGTCTTGACAGATCAACCTATTTTGGCTTGAACCCGTTAACATCAAATCCAAACTTGCTAATCCCGGGTCGTGTTCGTGTTCATGTTAGGTTCATAGGTCGTGTCACATATTACCACCCCCACCTTGGATGATATATGGATAGGGTACATGTGTAATTTTGATTGGTTGCACGATTTAGAATTAAGATCATGACCCCAATTTTATGCATTGGTTTAATTGTGTTGGACAGATTTTAGTAAAGCTATGTAGAAGTTTTTTTTTTTTTGAAAGCTATGTAGAAGTTGACCTCAACAATAAACATATGATGTATGAGTATTAAAGTTGGTTTATAATTGCATAATTATGCTTGGATTAAATTGTGTGTTTATGGAAGAAGGGTATTGTATTTGTAGTTTGGACCTCATGGTGTATTGGGATTAAGTTGTAAAACTTGAGCAATGCTTTGGATGTTAAAGTGAAGTATGAGAGCTCACTTTATGAGTTAGAAATGGAGTGTGATATATGTAGAAGGATACAAGGGAAGTATAAGACCATGAGGTTGGACGTAATATGTTGAGATGAGGTTCTAATCCATGGTTTTGAAGTTAAAGAAAATGAAGTTAAGGAAGGTGAAGTCTAGTTAGGACTAGAAGATGTTGAGATCAATAGTTAGAAATGAAGTTGGGCTTTTAGGTTCATAGTTTAGGCTTAGGATTAGTGAAAATGCCTATGTTTCAAGGATTGAATGAATGATATCTTGTATAAGTAAAATGAATGGGATGCTATGAATACCTATAGGTGTAAGTTTGTACAATTATGAATTTTATGAGGAAGTATGCAAGTAAATAGTTGAAGAAGGTTAATTGGACAATGATGGGTCTAAGTGAAAGAGGTTTTAAGTAAAGAATCAATTGAAGGTTAAGACCACATGGAAGAGAATGCACTTGAGTTAAGAGTAGTTTTAATATGCAAGTTCTATGTTTAATGTTCTAATGTAAATGAAAAGGAAATGATATTCGGCTATGTATGAATGTAGGTTTCCATTTAACACGCATATGAATGGATTGCATGAAATGAAAATGGCATGGAGTTTAGATAAGTATTATGTAATACTCTTATAAAGTTTTCTAAATGTTATAAAAATTAAAATGAAATGTAACTTTTAATAAAATGAAATGAAATGCTTTTATGAGAAAAATGTTCTTTTTATGCAATGAAAATAAATGAAATGTTTTCTTAGAAATGAAAACCTTCTTTTAAAAATGAAATGATATTTTGTGAATCAATGCTAAGGTACTAATGCTTTGAAGTATATGTATGTAATGATCTTTGTGGCGCCCCGTTTCTCTACAAAGAACTTGGTGAGGATCCGTGGTGCCAAGGGTGTTAGCCGGTTGGCAACACCCCGAATTTAGATTACGGATAGGCATGCAATTTTTGCAAGGAAGTGTACATATTTGTAAAATAGACGTGTAAATATATAACGCAACGTAATAAGTAAAGGTTTAGTCAAAGAATAAATGTTATTAGTAAAAAAGATCTAAACCATAAATAGATTCATTCATTAATCCACAAATATATATAGGAAAATTATACAATTACAACTCTTTTTTACAAATTTTATACAACCATGCATTAAATGAGGGATTTTTGTAACAACTTATAAAAGTACCATCACTTTACATAAATACCCTCAATTTAATACATGGTTGTATAAAAGTCGTAAAAAAGAGTTGTAAGTGTATCATTACTCTCATATCCATAGGTCATTGTCACTTCTCAAATATCATTACACAATACCATCTGTTCATATACTACGTCTAGGTACAACAGACCAAGTATGATTTATTTCCTGATTAAATAGTACATATCCAAGAGATACTAACATCTATTAACGGAGACATGTCTCTGCTACTAGTACTCGGGCGGGGCTGGTCCTTCTTCCACGGGAACCTCTCTTATAACCTCTACTGCATCAAAGTCTACATTTTCAATAAATGAAAATAGGTAGGTTAGCAGCTATGACAGAACTTCCATTGAGAGACAATGCATGTGAAGATGTAATGCACAATTTCATGTAAAGGATCTATGAACACTTATATTCATGCATGATGAAGAATCACTCTCTAAGCAGAAAACACATATACCCATAGTTATGGTGAGAATCGTCCTCTTGGTAAAACATAGTATATAAGCATGGTGATGAACCACTTCTGAGGAATTACCCTTTGTGCAAATATCAAATATACATAAATATAATGGAGGCGAGGAATCACCCTTGTGACGCCCCCAAATTCCGCTTGGGATCAGACGGACATTTGAAGCGTCGAGACATGCAACACAAGGTTACCTGCCCCCGTTCGTGACATATAAGATGCAATATTCCTAACATGTATCTAGCATTATACAATATTCGCAGCAGATAATTTTTTCCTTCAGCAACACTATCCACCAAACCGAAATATCTCAAATACTTAAAACATACTTCATACATAATGACATACTAAACAACTGAGATCACAACACTAGTCCAAAATGGTTGTGATCAAAAGAGTGTGGGAGATTGAACACCACAAATACAAGTAGTAATGAGGTAACTACTGTACTACCATCTACGTCACACCATTGTTTAGTCGATCATTTCCAGTTGGTCGATTCCCGATTCTTCTTCAGATCCTGTAATAAGATCTACCATTCGGGGGGAATGGTAGTTGGGATTACCACAGTGAGATTTGATTATAAATCTCAACAAGTTAACATGAAACTTCCACACAGGTTAATGATGCATGCATGACAGTAAAAATCATGAATGCATAATTAAATCATAAGTAATCATAGCATAACTTGACATAGACATAACATAACTAGCATAACTTAAACTGAAACTGAAGCTTAGCGTGAACGTGACTTGAAACATAACATGGACTTGAAACATAGTATGAACGTGAACATGCATAATTTGAACATGAACTTGAAACATAACATGAACCTGAGCATGACATAAGATAAATGTGAACTTGGAGCATAACGTAAACGTGAACATAACATAACACGAACTTAAAACATATTTTTGTCTCATGGGATTACCATGATTGCGTGAATGTAAACTTGAACATAACATAACATGAAACATGACTTGGACGTGAAATGCATGAACTTGGAATCTGATTCAATAGACTTAATCAGTAAAGTGACCATATGGGTGCTACACAGGTCCCCTTGAGCCGTGTGTCCCTGCCAATTACCGCATCACATCACAGGTTTCTATACCAGCGTGAATGTAAACTTGAACATAACATAACATGAAACATGACTTGGACGTGAAATGCATGAACTTGGAATCTGATTCAATAGACTTAATCAGTAAAGTGACCATATGGGTGCTACACAGGTCCCCTTGAGCCGTGTGTCCCTGCCAATTACCGCATCACATCACAGGTTTCTATACCAGCGTGAATGTAAACTTGAACATAACATAACATGAAACATGACTTGGACGTGAAATGCATGAACTTGGAATCTGATTCAATAGACTTAATCAGTAAAGTGACCATATGAGTGCTACACAGGTCCCCTTGAGCCGTGTGTCCCTGCCGATTACCGCATCACATCACAGGTTTCTATACTAGCTGTGAGTGCGTTAATACGTACTCCACAGTTGTTGTGGCCCCACGTATTCTACGTGTCACAATTGCTGTGTCTCACGTAGTGTATGCTCCACAGTTGTTGTGGCCCCATGACTTATTTGTTTATGCCACACTTGCTGTGGACACAAGTAACATAAAGTGTGGTTTCATCGGCGTTAGTGCCTGGCGTGCTCCGGTGACCAGCTAATTAGGCCCCATTCGCAACCTGTTGACTGTACTTCGTCAACCCAGGGAATTTCACACCTATTTAGACACTCCAGCATGAACAAAGGAGTTCCACTAGGATATTACCCCATCCTAGCGCTTAGGGTCGTGATTGACATGAATAACTTAGCTGGCATATGTGACATTTCGTAACGTGACGTAACATGAACGTGACATAAAAGACAGAAGTCCTGACGTAGCATAACGTGGCATGAACGTAAGACGACAGACATGACATACTTGGAGATAAATGTAACATAGAACATTTGATAACATGGCATACATGTAACATGCAACATTTCGTAACATGGCATACCATATAATAGACAACATTTCTTAACATGGCGTAACTTGTGACAATGAATATTACGTGACATAAAATACATGTAACAGATGTCATACTTAACATGACATACTTGCAATGTATAGCAATACGTGACATAATATCTTGTGTAACAGAAGAATAATTCATGACAGAATAAATTCCGTGTAACAGATAAATATGTAAGGACTTGGCATTGCACATATGATAACTTGCATACATACACTTTAGTTCCCTTACTGATCACTCATACACATTAAACTGATAGTAAGTTAAAAGTTAACTTACCTCGATCTTCGCGCTTCGAGACAAAACTCAAGTGCGATCACGAGAAACTGAAAGTAGTGATTTCTAAAAATTAGAACTTAATCACTAACAATTAGGAATATGTAGAAATATCAACTTAGAGTAAAATTACCATTTTACCCTCTACATGTGGAAAAATGACCTTTTACCCCTAACTTAAGGATTTTGCATCCTAACTCCAAAAATCACCAAAATTTACATACCTAATGTAAATTTTGTCCTAAGCTCAAATATCAATTCAGAAAAATTTAAAACTAAACAAAACCATTAAAACTCTATAGGGCCGAAACTTACGAGGCTATTTCCCTTGATTTTGTTGTAATTCTTTCAAATCTCAAAACTCATGATTAAACCAAAAATTTTCTTCTACTATACTCATAACATATTCTTAAGAATAATCATGTTTTGAATCATCAAAAAAAGTCATCAAAATCACTAAAACCATACTTGAACTTTTTGGTTTTTCTTCTAAGTTCAAAACAAAATTTTGTTTCTAACTTGTTTTGATCAACCTCTTGATCCATGACTTATAAAGATGTGATCTTCAAACCAAAACATCACATGGTTTAAAAAGGTGTCCTAAAACAGATCCAAGCATCAAACTCAAGATCACTTGGTTAAACATCAACCGAAACACAAATTTAGCCAAGAACATCATCACTTTGGCCTAACCGAATATCTCCTTGCATAAAATTTCATATCTTTGAAACTAACATCAAATACCTTCAAAATAACATTCTAACATGTATATAAGAGACTTAGGATCTTCCAATAAAAATATCAAAGCCATTGGAATAAGATTAAACTATAAAAGATTTAAATTTTCTCAAAACAGAAACTGTTTTTCCTCTTCCAGTTTCTAAGTTTCTAGACCTAAGAAAATATTTCACCAAAACTTTTAATCATGCAACAAATCCTCAACCAATAATCCTATACACATGTTAACAATACTCCATAAAAATTTCGGACCAAGATCTATTCATTAGCTTGGTCAAAAACTCCAAAATATAACACATTCTCCAGTTTATCGCCCAGAATGACCTTTCTGGGGTCTAAACAACTTTTTACCGATCAAATGATCTCTAAATGGAACGAATAAGGTATCCGCAAAACTAGACTCCAAAATAAAGAACTTTCATGAAGGAAAATTTGCGAGAAAACACTTACAAAAGCTTTGAAACTGGCGTTCAAAAGAGGTAAAAAAAATTGTCCGAGAGTGCCTTTTGTGTTCTATGGAGGAAAAGTGTAAAGGAGAGTTGCTTTTCGTGAGAAGTGGACTGGAGAGCCTCTTACACAAGTTAGGGAAAGTGATAGGACTGAAGAAAAGGTTGAGTATGGCCTTTTCTTCTCATAAAAATCAGTCCAAGATCTTTTCTCAAGGTAGAGTGTAAGAGTGAAAGAGTGAGGTGGCATTTAGCTTTGTACTTCAAGAACCTTCTAGGCTCTTCTTATAAAGATCTGACCAGCCAAGTGGGGGTAAAAAACTTAGCCATGAAGCTGATGCAAACCAAGGAGCTGGACATGCTGATCATACAAGTGGGAATGGAGCTGAATTTGCAAAAGACCCTTTGTCACTTCCTAGTGGCCCAATTACAAGACATAGAGCCAAACGATTCAAGGAAGCACTAAATGGGCTAATCCAAGAGAATTGGGCTGATTCTAAAAAGACCAAGATGGGCTCAAATAATATTCAAGACTTAGTCAATGTCATCAAGGCAATTGAAGAGGCTAATTAGCACATAGAAATATGATGAATGGTCTGACCATTAAAGGACGTGAATTTGTTAAGTTTCAAGAATATTAAATAGGTGAATGAACTTGGTCTTGCCTGGTTACGTGAAATACATTGAATTTAGTCATTTTGTCATTACTGGCTGCCTCTAGAAGTCCAAGAGGCCTAAAATTCGTGGGACTTGTTATGTTAATATTTGTGTTGCTTTTAAATCTGTAGTTATGACTTTTCCTATTCTTGGAGGGTTGTTCCAAGTATATAAAGGGGTTATTTCGAGTTTTAACATCAGATTTGAAATTTCAGAAGCTTATTTGTCTT